>NC_079200.1:20057845-20357845 GCF_029499605.1 Hyla sarda
GGGGTTAACTAAGAAGGTTTTTAATGTTTTCCTCCAGGCCTTTCAAGCATGTTTTTAGAAGACATTAAAACTAGGAATAGTCCTAAACTGTAGTCACATCAAATATTTTAGTCTTTAAAGAGTGCTTGTCACCAAACTAAACTTTTAATATATTGTTCCTTATTTTTTTTTGGTAGCCCTTTGGGGGTGTATGGTAGTGGTGGTATGGTACTGGTATGTAAGGGGTTAATGTTAACCTTAAAGTTCGTAACGCCAGGCTGAGGGCTATTATGCTGAGGCTATGCTCCGGCCTATCGCCGCCCTACCCAGGAAAGATAGGTGCATGAAATAACTGAAGGTCCACAAGTAGATTGAACTTGAACTTCTTTTACTCAAAGTGCTTGTTACACATCCAAGGCACAGTAACAGTCTCATATAACAGTCCTGAAGATGCATAGTGACTGGCAGTTGTAGTTGACCCAGTTATAAATAAAGTCTTTGTAGTTTGAGGAAAAGATTTGCAGATCTGTCCGGATTTAGGGGAATTATTAGGTCCGGTGATGCTGCAGAGTGTTTGGGAATTGACACACTATTATAGGAATGATCCGGCCGTTGCCGCAAGGCTCGGGCCTAACTCACTGCGACAGCTGCTGTACAGGTCCAAGAGAGATGGTGCTTGACTGGCAGCCAGGAACAAGAGAGCGAAAAGATGGCCGCCGCACCCTTATATGGGTAGGGGGCGGGGCGAATCTGATTGGTCCGCACATCTGCCATTCACCATTACATGGTGAGATGGGATTGCTTACGTCACAGGGCCTATACACATAATAATACTAAAACGAGGCTAGAAATACCAAAGTGAGGCCAGGAACGCATCCAGAGTGAGGCTTGGAACGCACCACATGACCCGAAGGTCCTGCAGCGCCAATAGAAACAGGTAATTAACTATTTATTTACATTTATTTATCTCTATTTACAATAACCAAATAGAATTCTAGGATACCTGAGTTGTAATAGAGGCGACCAGGGGTAAACTATACTACAGGGCTCCCTAAGTCCTATGGACTCTGGCTATGGGGACCCAACAACATACAGGTACTGCATCAGATGCGGGAGCGGGACACCACATGTTATTATAAGACACTTTGCGATTTACTTGCTTTTAAAATTCTCAACCTTTATATGTGGGGTGGCCAAGTAAGGGAGGTGTTACCCCATACCCTTGCTGCCCTGTCCGGCAGCCTCCCATCAGTGTCCCCTGGGCCCCCTGTACTTGTTTCCCCCCTGTATATATGTTTTGCTATGTATTATAATATATAATGTGTTATTGCTTTAAGAAATGTACCATGTGATTGCTACCCAGCAGGTACCAGTTACCAGGTGATCCCAGGGGTGACCTATGGGCTCCCTGCTAGTCTCCCACATATAAGCCCTGGGAGGAGCTAGCTCGCTCTCTTGGAGCTTAAAGCTCTTGTTGCTGAGGTTCAGTCAAGTCAAGTCTAGTTGTGTGTCCAGAGTCATTGGAGGCCTCAAGTCAAGTCCTGCAGCCACAGTCAATTGCAAGTAAGTTACAATCATAACTTTGTCAGTCATCAGTCAAGTCAGTCCCTGTCAGCAACTGTCAAGTCAGCATGGCCTGCATTATATTGTACAGTCCTACTACAAGTCCCAGCAAGCCCTTTAGGTCTCTGAGTCACTGGTCACTTCCGTGGGCCCCGACTGAACTGTATAGACTTTACCATCTGTCTACCCTCAGTAAAGCTACCGTTATCTTCAACTTTGCGTCAAAGTCATTATTGCCCCCGTGCCTAGCCCAGGATCTAGTGGTATACCTTCGGGTGTTATCGAGGATAAACTACGCCCTGGCATCACAAATACAAGGGGTTAATTCCATCTGCACCTAGGGTAACAACATCTGCCCTCATCACACCCCGTTACCACAACTTTTAGCGTCACGAACAGGATATGGGTGTGCGCCTTATGCGACAAGTCCTTCCCCCCCAGTCTGAACTGTGTCCAGTGTTGTCAGAAAATCGCATGCCGATGCGAATAAAGTTTGCACCAGAAAGTGTACGGAACTTTCAGTGGAAAGTGTTTTACCCAAGGCACTTGTGAAATAGAGGGAGAGGTGAAGAAAAGACTGTTATTTGCCATCGTGGATTGTGGAGAGTAGGTACCTGAAAGGGTTAACATGATCCGGTGTTTCCCGTGCATGTGAGCGAACGCAGCTCCGCCCCGTCAAGTCAGTCCCGTCAGACGCTTCTTCAGCACTGCGAGGAGGAACCAGAGAGCCGCCCTATGTTGCACGGGCGAAGACTTTGACGACCGGACCAAAACAGGAAGTTTCCTGGGCACAGCCATATTGGAGTTTCCGGCTGCTGCGTCCGGCTCTGCTATTATCTTTCAAGCACCCGCTGCAGCTCAGACTCTGCAAACACAAACGATTGTCAGTATTAAGTCTCTGGTTTCAGTACCTGTTAGCATTAACTCATCAGTACCTGCAAGTCTGGTCGCAAGACTATTTACAACAGGGTGCCTGCAACATAGAGGGGGAACATCCATTACGGTACCCCCATTAGCCAAGTCCAAGCCGCTGCAGCACTTCAGCAATCATCTTAAAGGGAAAAGCACCATATTTCCTTTAAAGCGACAGCGCACTCAAAATTCAACAGGATGTTAGAACCCAGCTCTCCAGATCAACCAGGCAACAGTGCCCCTTCATCTCCAGCAGCAAGGTCATAACCTGCCCCAGCTGACAGGATCATGCCAGCCCTGCCTGCAGTCAACATCAACAGTCCTGGTGTTCCAGCATATGGTATTCATGGGGAACCCTGTCCTCCCTACCTACAGTGGAAACCCCTTCACCTTGAGGGATTTCAAAGAGAGGATCCAGTGTTTGTTTGTCATTTACTCTTTTTCTCCTAACCAACAGGTGCAATTGCTCACAGGACAACTCCAGGGACCTGCTTTAGAGGAAGTCCTCACCTGGCCAGCCTCAGAGAAGGCAACTGTAGAGCAGATCTTTGAAGGACTGTACCAGGTGTTTGAGTCACATTCTCCATCAGAGGTACATCTCCGGCTGTATGAAAGGCGACAGAAACCAGGTGAGACAGTGAGAGCATATGCTGTTGCCATATAGAATGCTCTAGAGGCCCCAGATGCCCTAGATGCCTACTAAAGAAAAGGATTGTGAAACATCTTAAAATCCCGTGGATTGCAAGATGAAAAACAACATGGGTTTACTTCAGGGAGATCGTGTCAAACAAATCTTATTGATTTTTTTGACTGGGTGACTAAAATAATAGATGGCGGAGGGGCAGTAGACATCGCATATCTAGATTTTAGTAAGGTTTTGACACTGTCCCACATAGAAGACTTATCATTAAACTACAGTCATTGAGCTTGGACTCCCATATTGTTGAGTGGATTAGACAGTGGCTGAGTGACAGACAACAGAGGGTTGTAGTCAATGGAGAATATTCAGAGCGAGGTCTTGTCACCAGTGGGAACCTCACATATCTGCACTGGGACCAATTTTGTTTAATTTCTTCATTAGTGATATCGCAAAAGGTCTCGATGGTAAGGTTGATAATTCCTGGAGGGATACGCCAAATGGAAAAGGATTTAGGAAAACTAGAAGAATGGTCAGAACTCTGGCAAATGAAATTTTATGTGGATAAGTGCAAGATAATGCACCTGAGGTGTAAAAACCCTTGGGCAGAATTTTGAATATTTGACACAGTCCTGACCTCAGTATCTGAGGAGAGGGATTTAGGAGTAATTATTTCAGAAGACTTAAAGGTAGGAAGACAATGTCATAGAGCAGCAGGAAACACTAGCAGAATGCTTGGATGTATAGGGAGAGGTATAAGCAGTAGAGAGAGAGAGAGAGAGAGAGAGAGAAGTGCTCATGCCGCTGTACAGAACACTGGTGAGACCTCACTTGGAGTATTGTGCGCAGTACTGGAGGCCGTATCTCCAGAAGGATATAGATTCTCTAGAGAGAGTTCAGAGAAGATACTAAACTAGTACATGGATTGCAGGATAAAACTTACCAGGAAAGGTTAAAGGACCTTAACATGTATAGCTTGGAAGAAAGAAGAGACAGAGGGGATATGATAGAGACTTTTAAATACATAAAGGGAATCAACACGGTAAAGGAGGAGAGGAGATTTAAAAGAAGAAAAACTACCACAAGAGGACATAGTTTTAAATTAGAGGGGAAAAGGTTTCTGCAGTAATATCAGGAAGTATTACTTTACTGAGAGAGTAGTGGATGCATGGAATAGCCTTCCTGCAGAAGTGGTCGCTGCAAATACAGTAAAGGAGTTTAAACATGCATGGGATAGGCTATCCTTCATATAAGATAGGACCAGGGACTATTGATAGGATTCAGATTATTGGGCAGACTAGATGGGCCAAATGGTTCTTGTCTGCCGACCCATTTCCAAAAATTAGATGGTATAATACCTGAGCAGGGCAACAAGATGTTAATTGACAGATTTATTGATGGGGCTCAGTGGGACAAAGCCCAGTTTAGAATCTTAGCGGTCTAAAACCCCAACTTGTCATTTCCAATTCAAGTGATTGAGTCCAGGACTGAGTTAGAGGAAGATTTTTTCACCTGTCAAGAGCCACTAGGGGTGGTAGCCAGACCTATATCCCCACCATCACCAGCTCCCGCCCCAGTGTCACCTGCTTTGCAAGTTACAGCAGCCTCAGATTTACAGAGTGTTAGGCAGGACATTGAACAACTGACTAAGGCTGTGAAGGAGCATGCCACCCGGGCCGCTTCACCTAACCTTGAACCGCCCCTGCCTAGGAAACCTGCCCTTGATCCTGCTCACCACAATTTCAAATACCGCAATCCTCTGCCCAATAGACCCCCGGGGACTCAAGGACCATTTTGCACTTACTGTACTAAGTCAGGACATTGGAAAATGCAGTGCTTGGATTTAAACGGATTTCCCCTGAGGTCGCGGACCGACCCTCAGGAAAACGGTCATCAGGTCCAAGTCCAGACTCTCACTTTATGTCGCCTCCTTCCCCTATGTAAAAGTTATTGTAGAATATGTACTGTTGGAGGCATTGATTAATACAGGGTCACAAGTGTCTACTAGACCTAAAAGTGTTTTCTATCAGCTTTCTTCCAAGTAGTTGCGGATAATGGGCAACCAGTTCCCAGACATGGATACTGGGAGCCAACCATTCAGTTGGGAGAACATGTACTTAGCGGGCAGGGAGTGATTGTAACTAATGTGACCGATAAGGGGTCTGCTGAGTTTATATTGGGGATTAACATTATGAAGAATTTTTTCACTACAGTGTTAGATGCCTAGCATGCCTCTCTTCCCCATATGTCCCCTTCAGGCCAGCGGGCTGCGCAGCACCACTTGAAAGTTCTACAGGCGGAGCAGAAGTTTGCCAACAAGCAAGGTGAAATCTGCAGAGTACGAGTTCTAGACATCAGGCCCTGCTGGAACCTATGCAATTGGAAGATCATCCTCTTGTTCGAGCTGCGAGAAGCCTTGTCACTGTCACCAATGGGAGATTCCCTGTGCGGTTAGTAAACCTGTCTGATTCTGCTACTGTCTTGTTCAAATACACTCCTGTAGCCTCATAAAGTTAAAAGACATTGTGACGGAATGTCTGGTGGTCTGACAGTGTACAGCTCAAGTGGTCGAAGGATCCCGTGTGAGCCCTCCAGAGCCCTGGTGGGTGCAACGCCAGGTTGGAGACGACACTACCCCAAGGGACCATGTCAATGGAATCATCAATGTTTCCAAGAGGTACCATGAGGCTTTCAGCAAGCACCCCACAAACTTCGAGCAGACTTCAATGATTCCGCACCGGATCCCCACAGGTGACAGCCCACCTATCAAGGAAAGACCCTGTCCGGTCGCGCCCAGCATGTATCAGACTGTCAAGAAGATGCTGGCCGACATGAAAGAGGCAGACGTAATCCAGGAAAGTCAGAGGCCCTGGGCAGCGCCACTTGTCCTAGTCAAGAAAAAGGACGGAACCATTCGCTTCTGTGTCGACTACAGGAAATTGAACAATGTCACACACAAGGACGCTTATCCATTGCTAAGGATTGAGGAGTCACTCACCGCCATCAGGCCGGCTGCTTACTACTCCACCCTGGACTTAACCAGTGGCTATTGGCAAGTACCCATGGCCGTCGATGATCGGGAAAAGACCGCCTTCGTGACACCCATGGGATTGTTCGAGTTTAAAAGTATGCCATTTGGGCTGTGCAATGCCCCTGCTATGTTCCAGCGTCTGCTGGAAAGGTGCTTGGGCCATCTGAATTTTCAAAGTGTCCTATTGTACCTGGATGATTTCATTGTGTATTCCAAGTCCTACCAGGAACACCTTAGCCACCTGTCAGACGTCTTCCAAGTCCTGATCAAGCATGGGCTGAAGATCAAACCATCAATGTGTCACTTGCTCAAACCTCAGGTCCACTACTTGGGTCATGTTGTCAGTGCAGAGGGAGTCCAGCCTAATTCTGAAAAGGTGGAAGTTGTCAAGAGCTGGCCAACCCCGCACATGGTGAAAGATGTCAGGAGCTTCCTGGGGTTTGCCGGCTACTACCGCCATTTCATTTCCCACTTCACCCAGATTGCAGAACCCCTCACAGATCTCTTACCGGGTACAGCAAAGGAGAACTGCTATGGAAGACTACCTGTTGAATGGGCCGAAGAGCAAGATACGGCGTTCCGAGCTCTCAAATATCTGCTGACAGAACCACCCATCTTGGCGTATCCAGACTACAGCCAGCTGGTCCGGCTGTACACTGATACCCATTTTGAAGGTCTGGGAGCTGTCCTCTCCCAAGTCCAGGAAGGGCAAGAGCAAGTAATTGCCTATGCCAGTCGTAACCTGCGAGGAGCAGAGAAGAACGATGCAAATTAAAGCTCATTCAAATTGGAAACTTCTTGTCCTGGTGTGGGCCGTGACCAAAAAGTTCAAAGACTATCTGCCAAGGCTTCAAGATTAGCCAATTACAGTTTCCCCATCAAGTACAAAAGCAGCAAGTTGAATATCAATGCTGATGTACTGTCTAGGATGACCCCCGGTGAAGAACCCCCTGTCGAAGACATATGGGAAGACATGGAGATGCCCCCATTCTACCAACGGTTCGTGAACCAGAATGTTGTGACCACCCTCATGGACGGTGAACCCAGGTACGAAAAGGTTAAAGAAGACGTATACACATGGAAGACTCTTCAAGGCGTAAGTCGAGTCATGGGGGGATCTGTTGGATTACCTTCTGGCAAAAAAGGTACCAACCCGTCTTTGCCGGGCCCTCTGTGACTCTGAGCTGAAACATCTGTGGAAGCGACTGTTCGTGCAGAAAGGACTGTTGTACCGAAATTATTTGGATCCAGTCTCTGGTAATCAACTTCATCAGATTCTGGTTCCCCGAAGAGATGCGCCGATGGTCCTCAATGCATACCGTGATCAATCAGGACACTTTGGAGTCCACAAGACCGAAGCTACTGTCAGGCGAAGATTCTATTGGATCGGAATGCAGAGTGACATTGAGAAATGGTGCAGCGAATGTGTTGTCTGTAACGGCACCAAGAACGTGCGCAAAGACACAAGAGCACCCCTTTAATCCATCCAAATTGAAAGGACTAACCCGTTGGTCATGCTATACCGTGTCAAATTGTCTCCTATTGGTCCAGGTACACTCATACTCTCACCATGGTGGATCACTACTCTAAACGGGTTGTCGTTGTCCCCGTTAAAGATCTCATAGCCAAGACAGCGGTCCAGATGTTCTACTCCAATTGGGTGCAAACCCATGGGTGCTCGTAGTCTGTCCTATTGGACCGTGGAATGGCTTTCAAAGCCCAACTCTTCCAAGAGCTGTGTCAATTCCATGCATGCAAGAAACTCCGGACTACAGCTTATCACCCCCAGGGGAACAGGCTCTGTGAGGGCATCAATCAAGTCTTTATCCACATGTTGCAAGCAGCTTCTGTGTCAAGACAGGAAGAGTGGCCCGACTGTTGCCCAAACTATTGAAGATCTATAAGAACACAGTCCACTGTTCTACGGGATACACCCTTTTCTACCCGATGATGGGCAACATGGGCAGCTGCCTCTCTGAAGTGGGTCTCTGCCAACCAGAGAAGAATCCAAGAGGCCAAAGAAATTGTCAGCAAGAAGACGGGCAAGGCCCAGCAGAGACAAGAGGACTATAACCGTCATGCCTCCGCCAAACCACTTCAATTGGGCGATAAAGTCTGGCTGCGGAAGTTTCCAAGGACCCACAAGTTAGACTCTATCTCGGAGACGGAACCGTACACTAGGACAGCCATACACTATCCGGAATCTGATGTATACAAAGTACAAAAGCCTGGGTACGAGCCGCAAGTTGTTCACCGAAACTGAATCAAGTTTTGTCTGAAAGAATATCTACCAGTGCTCCCAGCATCACCTCCTCCAGCTGTCAGACCTGCGAGAGAGTACTTCCAGGCAAGGGAAACCACCCATCCATGGATTACCCCATGTTTTCTTCAACCCAGCCTGCGGTCTTCTGTGTCTCACCAGCACCAGGGTTGGTTCAACCTACTCTAGTCTCTATACCTGTCCCAGTCTTGTCACCATTGGCTTGGGCCTATACACCGGTCTCTAGAGTACCAACTCCATCTCTAGCCTCTCCAGTGCGGACACCAGCGACTCTGGGTCCCGCCAGCCCTGGACCAATACCTGCTCTTGAGTTCATCGAGGAGGAATTAGCAAAGATTCCAAGAGCTCCAGAAGACACAAGAGTTCCAGATTCCCCCAAAGTGGTGTTGCACAGGTCCCAACTGTCGACACAAGGACAAATTCCCGCAGGGTACAAAGAGTAAGAGTAAGTAAGTTACAAAATAATGTGTAAAGTTGTACCACACATCGTTAGTCCATACATAATCAAAATAGTCCACACACATGTAAATGTCTAAGTCAGGACTGTAACATCATTTGTAGTCCCCATCCACAAGTCTTCAATGTATACATATATAGATAGATAGATAGATATGTCTAATATTTGTATATTTGTAATATTCGCTTTTATTTTCGCATATGCGAAAATTTGCATATGCGCAAAAATAAGCATATACCTAAATTTGCATATGTGAAAATTCGCACGTCAGTCTCACACAGTAGTATTAGAGCCTTCTTTACACCACACAAGCTGGAAGCAGAGAGGGATGATCACTGTGATGTGTACTGTGAAAGTAAAAAATATATATATATTCGTAATTGCGAATATATAGTGCTATATTCGCGAATTCGCGAACATGCGATATTCGTGAATAAAATTTGCATTGCGAATATTCGCGAGCAACACTACTGTCCACGTGTACAGCTTACTCTACGGTAAAAGCATGTATAGAGACAGAGTACAATATGTAATGGTAACACTGTTGAATAACAATGTATGTTGAGTTCTGGGGAGAAGTGTTGAAAACCGAAGGGCCCCAGCAGCCAAAGCATTGGGAAGATAGCCTCCGGCAGCCCAAACCGCAACTTATGTGTATTAGTGTCTTAAATGTATTACTAAAGCAGTTACAAGGTCCGTTATCCCCACATGTTTATTGCCCTAAAATATAGAAGCCTGTATGGACATTTACAAGAGCTACATGGACTCGCCCCTGTCTTGCTTTTCATAACCAGACCTGTGAAGGACATTTTGCATAATGCCCCAGGAACTGTCACTAGGTCCCCAGTGGCCACTTCGGTCATCCACCCTCCAGGACTGGGCATCGAGGATGACTGTATTTAAGAGGGTGAGTTTGTGGTGGCCAAGTACAGAAGGTGTTACCCCATACTGTTACTGCCCTGTCCGGTAGCCTCCCTTCAGTGTCCCCTGGGCCCCTTGTGCTTGTTTCTCCCCTGTATATATGTTTTGCTATGTATTATAATATATCATGTGTTGTTGCTTTAAGAAATGTACCATGCGATTGGTGAAAGGTACCAGTGACCAGGTGATCCCAGGGGTGACCTATGGGCTCCCTGCTAGTCTCCCCCTTATACACCCTGGGTGGAGCTAGCTCGCTCTCTTGGAGCTTAGAGCTCTTGTTGATGAGGTCCAGTTCAGTCAAGTCAAGTCTAGGTGTGTGTCCAGAGTCATAGGAGGCCTCAAGTCAAGTCTGCATCCACAGTCAATTGCAAGTAAGCTATAATCATAGCTTTGTCAGTCAAGTCAGTTCCTGTCAGCAACTGTCAAGGTCTCTGGGTCACTGGTCACATCCGTGGGCCCTGGCTGAAGTGTATAGACTTTACCATCTGTCTACCCTCAGTAATGCTACTGTTATCCGTAACTTGGCTTCATGTCTGCCCCCATGCCTAGCCCAGGATCCAGCGGTATACCTTCAGGTGGTTATAAGCTAAACCACGCCCTGGCATCACAAATACATAGGGTGAATTCAATCTGCCCCTAGGGTAACAACATCTGCCCTCATCATACCCCGTTACCACATATGTTTTTAATGTGATTGAAAAAATGGCCACTAGGTGGCTCTTTTCTGTTCCCAATCAGTTAATTTGGTCTCCCCCCGGACTTGCAGAATTCCAAACTCAGCAAGTGCTTGCAGGGCACGGCAAGTCACAACTCTTGCAGGCTTCAGTAACATCGCCCCTGCTGGGGAATGCCCACTTTCTCCTGCTGGGAGCTCACAATGTGAGCAAGGAGGAAGGTATGATACACAGCTTTTTAAAGCTCAGAATTATTATTTTTTTTAAGGCAGGAGGGGTGTTAGGAGTAGTTAGTGAATATAATCTGAGTTAGTTTAGAACACATAGATTGATGACAGGTACTCTTTAAGTAGAGCTATAATTTCTTAATAAGGTATATACATTTTTAACTGGCAAGTTACTAGTCAGATTTAAAAAATATAAAAAATCTTATGACCATGAACAAAGCTCAATTAAAGGAAAACTGTCACATGTTTTGTCCCGCACTATCCACAGGTACCTGTGGATAGTGCGGGTGACACTGAACATTTTGAGTCCTACCTTGCCCAGATCCGCTGCGCCGTTCATCCGTTCTACCTGGTTTTCGGTATATACAAATTAGCTGCTAACTGGCATAGACGGGGTTACTGCCTTCAACTGGCACTGTGACGTAACCGACGCCCGGCCCGCAGCACCGCTGGCTAATGAATATTCATACATTGTCTTACACTCTCTATCTCATCTTGGCCAAGTCCTGGACGATACTGCGCATGCACCCTTACTTCAGCGCTGCTCCGGACAAATGAAGCAATGCTGAAGACCGCTTCCGGTTATAGTAGAAAATCCCGCGCATGCACAGTATCGTCCAGGACTCGGCAGAGATGAGACAGAGAGTATAAGACAACGTATGAATATTCATTAGCCAGCGGTGCTGCGGGTCAGGTGGCGGTTACGTCACAGTGCCAGTTGAAGGCAGTAACCCCGCCTGTGCCAGTTAGCAGCTAATTTGAATATACCGAAAACCAGCTATAACGGGCGAACGGCGCAGCGGATCCGGGCAAGGTAGGACTCAAAATGTTCAGCGTCTCTCGCACAGTGGATCCAAATTTATCACTAAAAAATACAACCTAAAATCTAATAAATAACCATATATAGATGTTGTAAAACACATACCATTCCCAGCTCCCCTGAAAAATACTTTAAAACTTTCCAATCTCTATTACAGTACCTCATCAATCCCCTCCAACTAACGCCGCTGTGACAAGTAATCCAATCTAAAATACCCAACAAAAAATAGGGCAGGTGGGTAGGAATATTCTTCTCCTGGCTTCACTTTTTTTTGCTTCAGAGATTAGGTTCTCCCCTCTCCGGTCCTGCCCTATAATTGCTCCTATCCTCCCCCTAGCATTATGTCACTGTCAGTGCTCCAACCCCTTTACTGCCATTAGTATAGATATACCCTATCCCTGTCATGCCCCCAGCTCCAATTCTTTCCACTCTGAGGCTTCCTTGACCATGGGATAGTCTATCTATGCTATGGCCAGCCACCATCCCAAATACCCCCCCCCCCCCGAAAATTATTGACTCCTGGAGATGGTGTAAATGCCACAGCTGTCCCCCTTTGCTTAAAAAATATGTAACCTGAAATTCAATAAATAACCATATGTGTCAGTTACGGGGAGTTAGACTTTGGTATGGTACGTGACTTGGGGTGGTGAGTTGTATCATTTTGTGATGCCAGGGCACCGTTAACCTACACGGTCCGAGCTTAGGACAGCTTCTCCGGGGCCAGGTGCGGTATAATAAATACAACAATTCCAGGTTACAGATAGCTGTCTTTATTGAGGCAGGAGTAGATGTTACAATCCTCACAGCGCAGATTAGAGTAGAGGAGATGCAGTGTAACCCTTGGGAGTCCTGTAGACTTGCTGTTACTTGTAGTATTTTACTTGGGACTTTAGACTTAATTCCAAGGCCTCACTAGTATTCTGATGTGTCCAATTAACACTACACTGCCAGGATATGAACTATCACTGTTTGGCCCATCGACTCACCGGGTATTACGCTCACAAATAGGAATTTCAGACTACTCCTGGGCTGGGAACACTTGCAGAATGGTGTGGTCGCTTGCTTGAAGATTTATTTTAGGCTTGCCTTGAATCACCTCATACTCCTGCTGTCACTTTTCCACACTGACTGCAGCTTACACTGAGCTCTGCACACAGACTCACCAAACTCCTAAACTCTTTCTACTCTGAATAGCTCCTCCCCATCTACACTATATATGGCCTAACTAGAGGAGCCCCCCATTGGGCATCCAGGGTCACATAGGGTACTCTGAATCATGCCTCCTAATAGATTTCCTGTACATTTCTTAAAGGTACAGTGCAAAACAATATAAACATACAGAACAAATATTAAAGGGGTACTTCTGTGGAAAACATTTCTTTATCAACTGGTGCCAGTAAGGTAAACAGATTTGTAAATTACTTCTATTTAATTTACTTCTATTTAAAAATCCTAATCAAGGAAGTTGAGTTGTTCTTTTCTGTCTGACCACAGTGCTCTCTGCTGACACCTCTGTCCATGTCAGGAACTGTCCAGAGCAGGAGAGGTTTGCTATGAGGATTTGCTCCTCCTCTGGACAGTTCCTGACATGGACAGAGGTGTCAGCAAAGAGCACTGTTGTCAGACAAAAAAGAAAAAGTCATCTTCCTCTGTGGTATATAGCAGCTGATAAGTACTGGAAGGGTTAAGATTTTTTTTTGCAGCAGTAATTTACAAATTTGTTTAACTTTCTGGCACCAGTTGACTTAAAAAAAATAAATTCCCACCGGAATATCCCATAAAGCATCACCTGAGCAGCAGGGCCTATCGCAGGTACCTGAAGCAATGTTTACCTGACAGGACACACTCCGGTACTTGGATACCACACATAAATATTTAAAAACACATATACAAATCGTCTTGTAAACACTATTTGATAAGGCCCCAAGTATTCTTAGTAACCCAGCATGAGAGGGACTTGAAGGCAACTCGATCTGCTTAGCCTCCTTTAACTTAAACATGTAGTAACTCTGTAATGTTACTTTGCCCTTAGCTGTAACTAGAGTCGAGCAAGGCAAGCTAGGCAAACCAGCTCTTACTGTAGGTTAAAAGCTGCCTGCCCAGCATTTGAGCTTTACCAGGCTTGGCTCACATGAGCCTGCCAATGGTACCATTATTAGCAGAAGGGATGAGAAACACATGGCGTTTTGGCATCTGAATGAACGGAGGAAGTACTAGAACACTGAGTTGATAGCAAGATCACATGACCCCAGGTTAGCCAATCATTGCTTTCATTATGTTCCCAGGCCAATTAGGAGACAGCATAGAGGTGGGTTTAAGAAGCTGACAAAACCCTATGCACTGAATTACGGCTGCCATCCTGGAGAGAAAACTGAGATAGAGAGTACGGAGAAACTACCTATCACAGAAAGTCTTTACAAATCCAAGTTGAGTAAAGCATTGAGCAGTGGGCAGACCTCAATGACCTGTCACCTGCATGGCTGTGTCCAGTTGGTGCACTACAAATCCCAGTAGTCTGACTTCAGTTTGAACCCAAAAAAACTATCACATAACAATTCAAAGCATGCTGAGTAAAACAGTGAGAGTGAGTGTGAAATAGGCATCGAAGGCCAAGTTATGTGTATTTTCTGGGTTCAATCAAACATATAGGCCCTGATTTACTAATGTCAACCTGACTCTTTTTCTGGGATTGTGCAACCAAATTTGTGTCGCACAGCCCATGCAACACTTTGTGCAACATAATTTCCTGACACAAAATACAATCACTCAGAGTGCTTTTTAAACCCATCAAAATGGGCATGGTTAGCCGTAAAAGGGGCGTTTTCCGACAAAAAAGAAAAAAACACTCCGAGTATGATGAAAAACTCACAGAAAAATGTGTGATTTTTGCTTCACCAAAACCTGACAGCTCTGAGCTATTGGGAAATGACTCAAAACCAAGTGAATCCTAACCCCATCATGGAACAGGGTCTGTTCCATGTTGGGGGCAGTAGTACAGGGGCTGAGGGATTGATCGCACCAAGTCTCACTTCTGAGACCCGATCCGATCAGAAGTTATTAAGCAGGGGAACGGGCAGCATGCCCTGCTCCCCAGCGATGTACAGTGTACTTTTACTTTCATTTTTAAATTCCCCGCCGAGAGCCCTGAATGGGTGGTACTAAGAAGCCATTCAGGGCTCCCGGCGGGGTTTTCAAATAGATGTGCTACGGTAGGGAAAGATATATAGAATCTCTGGAGGGGTATATGTCTGGCCCCCCGCAGCACTTCTATATATCTTGCCCCCTGCTATATAACTCTTGCTCCCGTAGAGCATTTATATAGGTATTGTCCCCCGCAGCACAATCATATGCCCCCCACAGCACATGTGTATATATATTTGCCCCCACGCAGCGCTATTATAAGCCCCTGGCAGTGCTATGAATATCCAAATGTCTGGCCCCCACAGCACTTCTATAATCACATACCTCCGTAGTACTATGAATGAAAAATATCTCGGCCAGATGCACTGCTGTTAGAATACTTTTCATTCATAGCACTGCGGAGGCATATGATTATAGAAGCGATGTGGGGGCCAGACATATAGCGTTATCTGGCCCTCACAGTGCTTCTCTATACAGATGCCGGCGCAGCGCTATGAAAGACAAGTATTCTTTCAGCAGTGCATCGTGCTGTCCGGCTTCCCGGCCAGATGTGCTGCTGTTAGACAGGGGTGTGGAAATAAAAAAATAAAAAAAACTACTTGTCCAAGGGACTAAAGCGGAACACAATCTACTTGTCCCTCAAGAAAATCCACTTGTCCTGGTAGATCAAATAATTTCAACCAAAACAGTATGTAAATAAGGTCTTTATTGGTTTCTGCACTTTCGTTTATTCCTCCTTGTACTATAATAGCCATAAATCTTATTTTGCCATCTACAGACCCATATAAGGCTTGTTTTTTGTGGGGCGGTGTATACTTTGTAATGACACGTTTCATTTTTCCATAACTTATGCTCTGAAACAAAAAAAAAGTTTTCTTTTTTTCGCCATTCATCTTGTGGTCAAACTTACATATTATTTTGATACTTTAGGTCAGCCTGATTACACCAATATCAAATGAAATTTTTTTTTTTTACTTTTTAATAAAAAAAAAATATCCTGACCTGTAACATTTAAATTTTTTCGTATACTGTGCTGTATGAGGGCTAATTTTGGGGCCATAATATACTGTTTCTATAGGTACCATTTTGGTATTGATCAGACTTTTTTTTTAACACTTTTTACTTTTCTGGGATATGATGTTATAAACATAAAAAACACAATTCTGTGATTTTTTTTTTACGTTAACGCCATTTACCGTACGGGATATAAAATGTTATTTTTTAATAGTTCGGACAATTACACACGTGCCAATACCAGATATGTTTATTTTTATTATGTTTACTTATTTTCTATGGAAAAAGGGGGGGGGGGGGGGGTTGGTGATATGAACTTTTAATATGGAAGGGGTTAATGGGTGTTTCTAAACTTTTATTAAACTTTTTTTTTAAATACACTTTTTTAGGAGGAATCATTTAGATTCCTCATACAGATCAGTGCAGTTCTATTGAACTCCATTGATCTGTGGTCATTTGGTTGAGCCTGCTCAAGGCAGGCTCAATCAAATGCATATCTATGGGGGCAGCCATGGATGTAGTGGTAAGCACTCCGGCTACCTCCACAGGGGATTGCCCACCACTAGTCCACCCCACTAGACCACCAGGGATGGTTAAAAGATACCTTTAGACACCGCTGTCAAATTTGATGGCGGCAATCTAAAGGGTTAATGGCTGCCCGCGGCAATCGCCGCATGCGGAGCTATTAGTGGTGGCCTCCAGCTACTGAAATCAGCCGGGGGCCGCCGGGTATGGAGCGGGCAGGAGTCAGGAGCCCGCTACATACACCCTGAGCACCTGTGTGAGGAGCAGACTTGCGTCCCATGCAAGTCTGCATCCGTTCCTGCACCTCACACCGGCATTATAAAAAAAAAAAAATGGAGAAATCGGTCCGGCCCTGCTTGCCCGATACAGGGATAAATCTATGAAAAATTCACCTTTCCGGCGCCAGGAACTACATGTCCCGGGCAACAGGCGATAGGATTTCCACATCCATGTGTTGGAATACTTTTCATTCATAGCGCTGCGGAGGCATATGATTATAGAAGCGCTGTGGGGGCCAGACATATAGCATTATCTGGCCCCCACAGTGCTTCTATGTAACATATGCTGCCGTAGCGCTATGAAACACAAGTATTCTTTCAGCAGTACATCGGACCGGACAGCTTCCTAGCCAGATGCGCTGCTGTTAGAATATTTTTCATTCATAGCTCTGCCTGGGGCTTATGATAGCGCTGCAGGGAAAATATATAGACACATGCACTGCAGGGGACAATACCTATATAAATGCGCTGCGGGGGGCAAGACATATAGCGCAGCAGGGGGCAAGTTATATAGAAGCGCTGCAGGCGCCTCAGTACCGGCCATTCAGGGCTCCCGGAGGGGAATTTAAAAATGAAAGTAAAAGTACTGTACATCGCTGGTGAGGAGCATGCCGTCCGCTCCCCTGCTTAATAACTTCTGATTGGATCGGGTCTCAGAAGTGAGGCCCAGTGCAATCAATCCCTCAGCCCCTGTACTACTGCCCCCAACATGGAACAGACCCTGGCAAATTTTTCGCTGCAGCGCATACTCCTAGCGGTAAGCTTACTATAAACCGCCGCCAGTGTGAATGTACCCTAAAAACACTACACTACACTACCACATAATAAAGGGTAAAACACTACATAAACACCCCCTTACACTGTCCCCCCAAATAAAAATGAAAAATTTATTGTACGGCAGTGTTTCCAAAATGGAGCCTCCAGTTGTTGCAAAACAACAACTCCCAGCATTTCCGGACAGCCACTGACTGTCCAGGCATGCTGGGAGTTTAGCAACAGCTGGAGGCACCCTGTTTGGGAATCACTGGCGTAGAAAACCGCTATGTCCACCCCTATGCAATCCCTAATTTAGTCCTCAAATGCGCATGGCTCTCTCTCACTTCGGAGCCTTGTCGTATTTCAAGGAAACAGTTTAGGGCCACATATGGGGTATTCCCGTACTGGGGAGAAATTGCACTACAAATTTTGGGGGGCTTTTTCTCCTTTTTATCCCTTATGAAAAAGAAAAGTTGGGGTCTACACCAGCCTGTTAGTGTAAAAAAAAAAAATTTACACTGACATGCTGGTGTTGCCCATACTTTTTATTTTCACAAGAGGTAAAAGGAAAAAAAGACCCCCAAAATTTGTTACGCAATTTCTCCTGAGTATGGAAATACCCCATATGTGGGCGTAAAATTCTCGGGGGGCGAACAACAAGGCTCAGGAGTGAGTGCGCACTATGTACATTTGAGGCCTAAATTGGTGATTTGCACAGGGGTGGCTAATTTTACAGCGGTTCTGACATAAACGAAAAAAATAAATACCGACATGTGGCCCCATTTTGGAAACTTCCCCCCTCACGGAGCGTAACAAGGGGTATAGTGAGCCTTAACACCCCAGAGGTGTTTTTGACGAATATTCATTAAAGTTGGATGGGAAAATGAAAAAAAAATAATGTTTTTCACTAAAATGCTGGTGTTACCCTAAATTTTTCATTTTCACAAGGGAAAATAGGAAAAAAGCCCCCCAAAATTTGTAGCCCATATGTGGATATAAAATCCTCTGCGGGCGAACTACAATGCTCAGAAGAGAAGGAGCGCCATTGGAATTTTGAAGAGAAAATGTGTCCGGAATTGAAGGCCACGTGTGTTTACAAAGCCCTCATGGTACCAAAACAGTGGACCCCCCCAACATGTGACCCCATTTTGGAAACTACACCCCTCACGTAATGTAATAAGGGGTACAGTGAGCATTTACGCCCCACAGGGGTCTGACAGATTTTTGGAACAGTGGTCTGTGAAAATGAAAAATTTAATTTTTCATTTGCTCAGCCCACTGTTCCAAAGATCTGTCAAACGCCAGTGGGGTGTAAATGCTCACTGCACCCCTTATTAAATTCTGTGAGGGGTGTAGTTTCCAAAATGGGGTCAAATGTGGGGGGATCCACTGTTCTGGCACCACGGGGGGCTTTGTAAACACACATGGCCACTGACTTCCATTCCAAACAAATTCACTCTTCAAAAGCTCAATGGCGCTCCTCCTCTTCTGAGCATTGTAGTTTGATTGCAGAGCACTTGACGTCCACACATGGGGTTTGTCCATACTCAGAAGAAATGGGGTTACAAATTTTGGGGGTAATTTTCTCCTATTACCCCTTGTAAAAATGTACACTTTGGGGAAAAAACAGCATTTTAGGGAAATATTTTTTTTTTCATTTACACATCCAACTTTAACAAAAAGTTGTGAAATACCTGTGAGCTGTTAAGGCTCACTGTATCCCTTGTTACGTTCCTTGAGGGGTGTAGTTTCCAAAATAGTATACCATGTGGGTATTTTTGCTGTTCTGGCACCATAGTGGCTTCCTAAATGCGACATGCCCCCCCCCCCCCCCCAAAAAAAAAAAAAAACATTTCAGCAAAATTTGCTTTCCAAAAGCCAAATGTGACTCCTTCTCTTCTGAGCATTGTAGTTTGCCCGCAGAGCATTTTACGTCCTAACAATGGGTATTTCCATACTCAGAAGAGATGGGGTTGCAAATTTTGGGGGGCATTTTCTCCCATTACCCTTTATAAAAATGGTAAATTTGGGGAAAAAACTGCACTTTAGTGAGAAAATTTTTTTTTTCATTTACACATCCGTCAAACACCTGTGGGGTTTAAAGGCTCACTGGACCCCTTGTTACGTGCCTTGAGGGGTGTAGTTTCCAAAATGGTATGCCATGTGGGGGGGGGGGGTTCTGCTGTTCTGGCACCATAGGGGCTTCCTAAATGTGACATGCCCCCCAAAAACCATTTCAGCAAAATTAACTTTCCAAAATCCCATTGTCGCTCCTTCCCTTCTGAGCCCTCTACTGCGCCCGCCGAACACTTCACATACACATATGAGGTATTTCCTTACTCAAGAGAAATTGGTTTACAAATTTTGAGAGGATTTTTCTCCTTTTACCCCTTGTAAAAATTCAAAAACTGGGTCTACAAGAACATGCGAGTGTAAAAAATGAAGATTTTGAATTTTCTCCTTCACTTTGCTGCTATTCCTGTGAAACACCTAAAGAGTTAACACACTTTGTCATTTTGGATACTTTGGGGGTGAAGTTTTCATAATGGGGTCATTTATGGGGTATTTCTAATAAGAAAGCCCTTCAAATCCACTTCAAACCTGAACTGATCCATGAAAAATTCTGATTTTGAAAATTTTGTGAAAAATTGGAAAATTGCTGCTGAACTTTGAAGCCCTCTGATGTCGTCCAAAAGTAAAAACATGTCAACTTTATGATGCAAACATAAAGTAGACATATTGTATTTGTGAATCAAAATATAATTTATTTAGAATGTCTATTTTCCTTACAAGCAGAGAGCTTCAAAGTTAGAAAAATGCAACATTTTCTATTTTTTCATCAAATTTTTGATTTTTTCACTAAGAAACGATGCAAGTATCGACAACATTTTACCAATAAAATAAAGTAGAATATGTCACGAAAAAAACAATCTCGGAATCAGAATTATAGGTAAAAGCATCCCAGAGTTATTAATGCTTAAAGTGAAAGTGGTCGGATGTGCAAAAAACGCTCTGGTCCTACAGTGAAAATTGGCCTGGTCCTTGAGGGGTTAATCTGTTCTGTGTGTTTGCTTCTCACTTTCCTATCTATAATTGGATGTTTCTGTAATCATCTTGGCAATACTGCCTGTCAGGGCAGAATACATTTCATGAGACAGATTTAAACCTGTGCGACACAAAAAAAATAAAAATGAGACGGGCAACAGATTAGTAAACCGGGGGGGGGAACTGAGTAAAAAGAAAAACACTCCACATTAAACACTCAGGTTTTAGTAAATCAGGGCCATAGTAATTTTACCTGGGTTTAACTGTAATGTGTGTTTAAAGCATTGAGAGTGAACACTGAATAGGCATCTGAGGACAGGTTCCAGAGGTAATGTGGTTTTGGAGGATAATGCTGCCCTTGTGGACTGGTTGACTCCTTCTTGGTCATCTAAGGAAGAAAAAAAGTCTGACGATATGACTTTGAGCCAAGTGTCAGTGGATTCCTCATCATCTACATTGACATGGCGTGGTGAAAATATTCATCCTAGATGTTTCATCATCTGTCTTTGCTTTTCCCCCTAATGCTAAGCAGAAAGAGAACATTAGCCATGAGAGAGGAGTTGTGCTAGGACCATCAGCCTTCAAAATGCATTGCAGAGGTGGTGAAGGTGGAAGCTGTGGCAGAGCGTAGCTATGGTGGGCATCCTGTAATTCATCATTGTGGATGTGCTGAGGGGGAGCAAAGAGCCTATGATAAAACATCAGAAGTTTATGCTGAGAGGATTGGCGGGCACGATAAGGAGGAGTTTGATACTGATGATGTAGTGTTGGACAGGATATAGGAACAAGGTGAGGAGAAGGTGACATGTTCAGAGCAGAGTAGTGGTACTTTCAGCGAAGAAGAGATTAGCCAAGGTAGGACCAGAATGCCTGTTAAATGTACCAAACGGATGCCTACTCAGGAACACAGTCCAGCAGCTCCGCTCACCGCACCTGTCATTTAGCAAGCCCCACCTCAGTGCCCGGAAAGCTGTAGCACAGCGAAGGAAATCCTTGACTTCAGCTTGACTTCACGCCAACCAGAGGTGATGATTGGTCACCGACCTCGACTCTTCTGATTGGCTGCATCTCGACAATTTGGCACCTTTTTCAGCATATATACCTCCCATAACTCTCTATTTGTCATACGACTCCACTTTCTGCAATTGGTGAAGCGAGATTACCCTCCCAAAATGCGTCTTGCCATTATTGTCGTTTCATTATCTTTATTTTTATTTTATTTTTTGTGCTGTTTTTCCTAACTGTTCAATAAAAGAGTTATTGAAACCAAGAAATTCTCTGAATCTTCGACTCCTTGAATGAAAGCGTTGCTGCAGTTATTTTTCTCCACATTCTCTGCATCTACCATTACAAACCTCTGCCAAGGTTTCTATCCTAAAACTGCTGACCTGCTCTCTATAAACATCCATACCTTACCATTACCTTATTATTTGCCATACGGAAGATTCACTTCTGCATATACATGAGGCGCTGCCATCTCCTCCTGACTTTTTGTTTCAATTACTACCCATATGAGAAGTCCTACCCAATTTGAATACTCCAAACTGCCACTGGGTACTCCACTGGCTCCACCCTTGCTTAAAAGTTTCTGCATTGTCCTCAACGACTATAACCCCCAAACTGCTACCCATATTCACCCCTCCCAGTTAACAGGATATGGTGGCAGACTCATATAGGCCCTAAAGCCCAGAGGCTATCTCTCTATCTAAAGGTAATGAGCAGCCTCCATTTCATAGCCAACCAAACACCCAAAGGCATGTACTGCCACCATGCCCACTGTGGCAGAAACTGAAGGACAGATCAGCATTCCGGCAATAATCCTGCAGCACCCAAGATAACCCAGGGGGCCAAAATGTAGAAAAGCTCACCAGCCTGCACTACACCAGGCAGGCTTAAAGAATGCCATGCTTCTGACAGAGCCTAATCGCTGCTGCAATTCCTCTGCCCAGACCACCTTGTTTCTGATGCATCAGCACAGGAACAGCCCACATCCAGGATAATCTCTGCATGTCGACCAAGGGCAGGGGCAGCCACCAGAAGTGTTCTGAGCTACACCACTAGTAAATAGTAAACATAGAAATATAGAATGTGTCGGCAGATAAGAACCATTTGGTCCATCTAGTCTGCCCAATAATCTGAATCCTGTCATAAGTCCCTGGCCCTATCTTATATGAAGGATAGCCTTATGCTTATCCCATGCATGTTTAACCCCTTAAGGACGAAGGACGTATATTTACGTCCTGCGCCGGCTCCCGCGACATGAAGCGGGATCGCGCCGCGATCCCGCATCATATCGCGTGGGTCCCGGCGCTAATCAACGGCCGGGACCCGCAGCTAATACCACACATCGCCGATCGCGGCGATGTGCGGTATTAACCCTTTAGAAGCGGCGGTCAAAGCTGACCGCCGCTTCTAAAGTGAAACTGAAAGTATCCCGGCTGCTCAGTCGGGCTGTTCGGGACCGCCGCGGTGAAATCACGGCGTCCCGAACAGCTGATCGGACACCGGGAGGGCTCTTACCTGCCTCCTAGGTGTCCGATCGACGAATGACTGCTCCGTGCCTGAGATCCAGGCAGGAGCAGTCAAGCGTCGATAATGCTGATCACAGGCGTGTTAATACACGCCTGTGATCAGGATGAGAGATCAGTGTGTGCAGTGTTATAGGTCCCTATGGGACCTATAACACTGCAAAAAAAAAGTAAAAAAAAAGTGTTAATAAAGGTCATTTAACCCCTTCCCTAATAAAAGTTTGAATCACCCCCCTTTTCCCATAAGAAATATAAAACAGTGTAAAAAAAAATAAAAATAAACATATGTGGTATCGCCGCGTGCGTAAATGTCCGAACTATAAAAATATATCATTAATTAAGCCGTGCGGTCAATGGCGTACGCGCAAAAAAGCGTATTTTGGTAACTTTTTATAACATTAAAAAATGAATAAAAAGTGATCAAAAAGTCAGATCAAAACAAAAATCATACCAATAAAAACTTCAGATCACGGCGCAAAAAATTAGTCCTCATACCGCCCCGTACGTGGAAAAATAAAAAAGTTATAGGGGTCAGAAGATGACATTTTTAAACGTATAAATTTTCCAGCATGTAGTTATGATTTTTTCCAGAAGTGCGACAAAATCAAACCTATATAAGTAGGGTATCATTTTAACCGTATGGACCTACAGAATAATGATAAGGTGTAATTTTTACCGAAATATGCACTGCGTAGAAACGGAAGCCCCCAAAAGTTACAAAATGGCGTTTTTTTTTTTCGATTTTGTCGCACAATGATTTTTTTTTCCGTTTCGCCGTGCATTTTTGGGTAAAATGACTAATGTCACTGCAAAGTAGAATTGGCGACGCAAAAAATAAGCCATAATATGGATTTTTAGGTGGAAAATTTAAAGGGTTATGATTTTTTAAAGGTAAGGAGGAAAAAATGAAAGTGCAAAAACGGAAAAACCCTGAGTCCTTAAGGGGTTAAACTCCTTCACTGTATTTGCAGCGACCACTTCTGCAGGAAGGCTATTCCATGCATCCACTACTCTCTCAGTAAAGTAATACTTCCTGATATTAGTGCAGAAACCTTTGCCCCTGTAATTTAAAACAATGTCCTCTTGTTGTAGTTTTTCTTCTAACCCCTTAACGACAATGGATGTAAATGTACGTCATGGTGACGTGGTACTTAGCGCACCATGACATACATTTACGCGCCACCATGATCGCGAGCACCGGAGCAGTGCTCACGTCATGCCCGGCAGGTCCGGGCTGCTATCAGCAGCCAGGGACCCGCCGGTAATGGCGGACATCCGCGATCACGCGGATGTCCGTCATTAACCCCTCAGATGCTGTGATCAATACAGATCACGGCATCTGCAGCAGTGCGGTACTTTGAATGAATGATCGGGTCGCCCGCAGCGCTGCCGCGGGGATCTGATCATCCAGCATGGTGGCCGGAGGTCCCCTCACCTTGCTCCGGCCGTCTCCCGGGGTCTTGTGCTCTGGTCTGAGATTGAGCAGACCAAAGCAGAAGATCACCGATAATACTGAGCAGTGCTATGTCCTATACATAGCACTGAACAGTATTAGCAATCAACTGATTTCTATGAATAGTCCCCTATGGGGACATAAAAAGTGTAAAAAAAAAAATTTAAAAAAATAGTTAAAAAATGTCAAATAAAAAAGTAAAAAAATTTGAAAAATCCCCTCCCCTAATAAAAAAGTAAAATGTCAGTTTTTCCCATTTTACCCCCCCCCCCAAAAAAGCGTAAAAAAATAGTTAATACACATATTTGGTATTTCCACGTGCGTAAAAGTATGAACTATTAAAATATATTGTTAATTATCCCATACAGTGAATGGCGTAAACGTAAAAAAATTAAATAAAGTCCAAAATTGCTGCTTTTTTGTCACATTTTATTCCAAAAAAAATTTATAAAAAATTATTAAAAAGAAAACCTAAGCAAAAGTGGTGCTGATAAAAATTACAGATCATGGCGCAAGAAATGAGCCCTCATATCACCCCATATACGGAAAAATGAGAAAGTTATAGGTGGTCAAAATAGGGCAATATCAAACATACTAATTTTGTTAAAATGGTTTGAGATTTTTTTAAGCGGTACAATTATAGAAAAGCGCATAACATGGGTATCATTTTAATCGTATTAACCCACAGAATAAAGAAAACATGTCATTTTTATCAGAAAGTGTACAGTGTGAATACAAAACTTTCCAAAATTTGCTAAATTGTGGTTTTCTTTTCAATTTTCCCACATAAATAATATTTGTTTGATTGCGCCGTACATTTTATGGTAAAATAAGTGATGTAATTACAAAGTAAAATTGGTGACGCAAAAAACAAGCCCTCATATGGGTCTGTGGATGAAAATATAAAAGAGTTATGATTTTTAGAAGGAGAGGAGGAAAAAACTAAAATGCTAAAATAAAATTGGTCTGGTCCTTAAAGGGGTACTCCTGTGCTTACACATCTTATCCCCTATCCAAAGGATAGGGATAAGATGCCTGATCACGGGAGTCCCGCCGCTGGGACCCCCATGATCTTGCACGCGGCACCCCGTTTGTAATCAGTCCCCGGAGCGTGTTCGCTCCGGGTCTGATTACCGGCGACCACAAGGCCGGCGGCGTGTGATGCTCCGCCCCTCAATGCAAGCCTATGGGAGGGGGCATGACAGCTATCACGCCCCTCCTGTAGCCTTGCATTGAGGGGCGGAGCTTGATGTCACATAGGGGCGGAGGCATGACGTCACACGCCGCCAGCCCTGTGGTCGGCAAACTCATGTTGTTTTTCATCTTGTAATCCGTGGGATTTTAGATGTCCCACAATCCCATCCTTTAGTAGGGTTTCCATTAACTTCCCCACTATTGATGTCAGACTTACTTGCCTATGGTTGCTTGATTCCTCCCTACTACCTTTCTTGTGAATGGGCAAAAAAGACATTTGCTAATTTCCAATCTTCTGGGACGACTCCTGTTACCAGTGATTGGTTAAATAAATCTGTTAACGGTTTTGCTAGCTCCCCACTAAGCTCTTTTAATAATTTTAGGTGTATCCCATCAGGCCCCTGTGATTTATTTGTCTTCACTTTAGAAAGCAAACGTAGAACCTCTTCCTCTGTAAAGACACATGCATCAAACGATTCATTAGTCTTCCTCCCTAATGGAGGTCCTTTCCCTTCTTTTACATCAGTAAAAACTGAACAGAAGTATTCTTTAACCCCTTAAGGATGTTTCGTTTTTTCAACTTTGCACATACAGACCCATATGAGGTATTTTTTTGCGCCACCAATTATACTTTATAATGACATCAATCATTTCACCACAAAATTTACTGCAAAATAAGAAAAAAAATATTTGTGGGGCAAAATTGGAAAAAAAAAAATGTCATTTTGAAAATTTAGGGGACTTCCCATTCTATGCAGTGCAATTTTCAGTAAAAAAAAACACGTAATCTTTATTCTGTAGGTCCATACGGTTACAAGGGTATCTAATTTATATAGGTTTTATTTTATTTCACTACTTAAAAAAATTATAACTACATGCACAAAAATTAATATGTGTAAAATTGTCATCTTCTGACCCCTAAAACTTTTTTTTATTTTTCCATATACAGGGATGTATGAGGGCTCATTTTTTGCACCATGATATGATGTTTTCATCGATACCATTTTTGTTTTGATGGGACTTTTTGATAGCTTTTTATGTATTCGTTTAGGGTATACAAAGTGACCAAAAAAACGCAATTTTACACTTTGGAATTTTATTATGTGTACGCCGTTGAACGTGCAGTTTAATTAACATTATATTTTTATAGTTCAGACATTTACGCACGCGGCAATACCACATATGTTTATTTTTATTATGTTTACATATTTTTTATATGGAACTTGGGAAAAGGGGGTGATTCAAATTTTTAATATGGAAGGGGTTAATGGGTGTTTTTTTCAATGCTTTAATTTACTTTTTTTTTATTTTACTCCTTTTTTTTAGATTCCTCATACAGATCAATGTGGTTCTATAGAACCACATTGATCTGTGTGCTCTGCTCCTGATTGATAATGCCTGGTTCAGCCAGGCTCTATTAATCACAGAGCCGAGACAGCCGCAGCAGGAGAGGCTACCTCCACAGTGGTTCATCCTCCCCCCCCCCAAGATCGCTCTGCAGGGGGGCCGTCCACCCCAATGGACCACCAGAGATGGTTTATATGTCCCTTTAGATGCTGCTGTGAACTTTGACAGCGGCGATCTGAAAGGTTAATAGCCGCCCACGGCGATCGCCGCATGTCAGCTATTAACGGCGGCCCAGCTACAGGAATCAGCTGGGGGCAGGTGTGACGCGGGCTGTAGCCAGGAGCCTGCGTCATACACCGCTTGCCATCTCAGGACAAGCTGGCTCGTCCTTGGACGCAACCGGTTAAGGCAGTTGTCTAGCCCTTAATTCTCTTCTACATACCTTCCTTCCTTTGTTTTTAATTTAGTTATTCCTTGTTTTAATTTCCTTTTTTCATTTATATATCTGAAGAATGTCTTATCCCCTTTTTTCACAGACTGAGCTAGTTATTCTTCTGCCTGTGCTTTGGGGATTCCCCCAAGTCTTACTGCTACCCGAGCGGGTATCGGGCTTTGGAGACCAAAGGGTACCAAGAGGGGCTCGCCTGCATCCCTTTTTCTACCAAAAGAGCCACAGGAGAAGGGGAAACCCAGAAAAATAGCTGCTCTAGCCACCTCGGTCCTCACTGCAGAGCGGCTTCCTGGACCCAGTACAGCATTTTCTTAAAATTGCCAGACGTAGCATCTAATTTCATTCTTCTGGCTTCACTGCAGAGTATGTTTTCTTCCCTCACAAGCCCTACCCTATCACTGCCCCTTTTCTTCTACTACCACTATGTGAACCTCACTGTCCTTACCCTATCACTGCCATTGCTAGCTACAGCCTACCCCTGTAATGCTCCTTTCACTCCACCTTTTTCCCCTCTGGGGCTTCCTTTTATAATATTTGTGTCTTCATATATGGAAGAAGGGCTGTTGCACCTGTTCTAGCTACTTTATGGCCTACTATTAACTATTTTGGCTACTTGTTGGGCAAAATATATTTACCAATGCAGAGTTTACTCACTAACACTGAATGTAAAAAAATAAAAAAATAAAAATAAAAAAAAATCAACATGCCAGGCTTGCTGAATTTTTGGAAAATGTCCAGCTCATATCAAACTAGTTCTCTGAAAACCGGAAACAAAATAAGCCTCAAGACGTGTGTATGGCACTGCCTTAGATAGAAAGCCCTGCATAACACTGCTAGGAATGTATAAAGGGGTACTCCACTGGAAAACATTTTTTTTTTATCAACTGGTGCTAGAAAGTTAAACAGATTAGATTTGTAAATTACTTCTATTTAAAAATCTTAGCAGTACTAAGCAGTACTTATCAGCTGCTGTATACTACAGAGGAAGCTCTCTTCTTTTTAAATTTCTTTCCAGCCTGACCACAGTGCTCTCTGCGGACACCTCTGTCCATTTTAGGAACTGTCCAGAGCAGGAAAAGTTTGCTATGGGCATTTGCTCCTACTCTGGACAGTTCTTAAAACAGACAGAGGTGTCAGCAGAGAGCACTGTGGTCAGACAGAAAAGAAATTCAAAAAGAAAAAAGAGCATCCTCTGTAGTATACAGCGGTTGATAAGTACTGGAAGGATTACGATTTTTTAAATAGAAGTAATTTACAAATCTCTATAACTTTCTGGCACCAGTTGATTTAAAAATAAATAAATAATCCAGTGGAGTACTCCTTTAACCCCTTAACGACGCAGGACGTATATTTACGTCCTGCGCCGGCTCCCGCGATATGAAGCGGGATCGCGCCGCGATCCTGCATCATATCGCGTCGGTCCCGGCGCTCATCAACGGCAGGGACCCGCGGCTAATACCACACATCGCCGATCTTGGCGATGTGCGGTATTAACCCTTTAGAAGCGGCGGTCAAAGCTGACCGCCGCTTCTAAAGTGAAACTGAAAGTGACCCGGCTGCTCAGTCGGGCTGTTCGGGACCGCCGCAGTGAAATCGCGGCGTCCCGAACAGCTGATCGGACACCGGGAGGGCCCTTACCTGCCTCCTCTGTGTCCGATCGACGAATGACTGCTCCGTGCCTGAGATCCAGGCAGGAGCAGTCAAGCGCCGATAATGCTGATCACAGGCGTGTTAATACACACCAGTGATCAGCATAGGAGATCAGTGTGTGCAGTGTTATAGGTCCCTATGGGACCTATAACACTGCAAAAAAAAAGTTAAAAAAAGTGTTAATAAAGGTCATTTAACCCCTTCCCTAATAAAAGTTTGAATCACCCCCCCTTTTCCCATAAAAAAAATAAAACAGTGCAAAAAAAAATTAATAAATAAACATATGTGGTATCGCCGCGTGCGTAAATGTTCGAACTATAAAAATATATCATTAATTAAACCGCATGGTCAATGGCGTACGCGCAAACAAATTCCAAAGTCCAAAAAAGCGTATTTTGGTCACTTTTTATACCATTAAAAAAATGAATAAAAAGTGATCAAAAAGTCCGATCAAAACAAAAATCATACCGATAAAAACTTCAGATCACGGCGCAAAAAATGAGTCCTCATACCGCCCTGTACGTGGAAAAATAAAAAAGTTATAGGGGTCAGAAGATGACCTTTTTAAACGTATACATTTTCCTGCATGTAGTTATGATTTTTTCCAGAAGTGCGACAAAATCAAACCTATATAAGTAGGGTATCATTTTAACCGTATGGACCTACAGAATAATGATAAGGTGTAATTTTTACCGAAATATGCACTGCGTAGAAACTGAAGCCCCCAAAATTTACAAAATGGCGTTTTTTTCCGATTTTGTCGCACAATGATTTTTTTTTCCGTTTCGCCGTGCATTTTTGGGTAAAATGACTAATGTCACTGCAAAGTAGAATTGGCAACGCAAAAAATAAGCCATAATATGAATTTTTAGGTGGAAAATTGAAAGGGTTATGATTTTTATAAGGGAAGGAGGAAAAAACGAAAGTGCAAAAACGGAAAGACCCTGAGTCCTTAAGGGGTTAAGTAGTTTTAAAGTGGATAAGTTAATGTCAAAGTTACAGTGACATGCGATAACCAAAGGTAACTAACAGCTTTTTAACACTAAAATAAAGCTGCATAAAGTATCCCTGGTTGTTGGCAGATGCCTGCCGGTGTTAAAAAGGCACATGGAAGATGCAGTGGCTTTTTCCAAGCATTACAAAAATATACCTTTATGGGAGTAGCAACAGGTTTTGAGTCTGGCAAGTGAAGATGCAATGGATTTTTGCAGGCATTCCAAAAATTATCCTTTTTTTAAAAGTAGCAACAGTTTTTAGTCTGGTAAGTCAAGAAGAGGCAATTGATTTTTCCAAGATTTAAAAAATGTAAGAGTTTCGACATAATTGGTGCCCTAAAATAGTGAAGAAGAAACAGCTTTTGTATGAAAAGCCCCCAAAAATTAGCGTACATCAGTAGGTGGAAAATTGCTGGGAGTTGTACAGTAAAATCTCCCTTAGCGGACACCTCCCAATAGATAAATTAACACAACATCCCTGGGCTGCAGCCCAAGGCACAAAGAAGTCCTTATAGAAAACTCCCCTAAAACTTAAATTTTAAAAACACTCAAATGTGTCTCCTTCTACATATTCCAGCGGGTCCCTGCTGTCATTTTCAATTTTAAATTGAATTTTTATGGTAGCTAGTGCTACCTTAACATTTTTTAGATAATATCCCAGCAGCATGAGGAGACCATATAGTGGCTGAATGATACAGGCTGGAATTTGCGGCAGCATGAGGAGACCATATGGTGGCTGAATGACACAGCTTGGAGTTTGCAGCAGCATGAGGAGACAATAGGGCTTCACAATCCCAAAGATTAAAAGTTGAATTTTCAATTTTAAATTGAAGTTTCATGGTAGCTAGTGATACCTTAAAAAATTTAAGTAATGTACAAGCATCATGAGGAGACCATATAGTGGCTGAATGATACGGCCTGGAGCTGGCGCCAGCATGAGGAAAACATATGGTGGCAGAATGAGACAGCCTGGAGGTGGCAACTGCATCGTAGGATGTCTCTGTAGTAGGTAAGTTTGTCCTCCTTCTAAGTGGGTGTAAAAAAGGCCCCCATTTTGTGCCGGTAGTGAGGGCCAATAAGGTGGAGAGCCAGAAGTCATCCCGCTGCCGAAAGGTGACAATTCGGCCGTTACAACGTAAGCAAGTGAGCATGCATCGGGCCATTTGTGATAGTGACCGGAGGGACTCCCTGCCTCCATCTCCACTGCATAGTTCCACAGTGTGTCTGGGTCCTCTGTCTCGCCTTCCCCATAACCCTCTAGTTCCTCTAGCTGCTCCTGTTCCTCCTCTCCTGTCAGATAACTAGAAAAACTTCCTATCTCGGGAAACCTAAACTGTGCTCCACTGTGCCCCTCCCCCTCCTCCTCCAGTTCAGTCCCCACAGGGTTCATGTGGCCGTGAGATGTAGGCGCCACGTCTCCAGTGCCCTGACCAGCCATTTTTTTCAACACGTTTGTAGTAGATGAAGCAGTGGAATGACATTGTTCATCCCATAATCCTGGCAACTGTCTAATAATGTGGCTTCCTCAAAATCACATATGAGCTGCCACTGGTTGACATTTAAGTTACACAGGGGAGTCCCCCTATCCGCTTGGATCATCAAGAAATCGATGATGGCTTTTCTCTGTTCGTATAGTCGGTCCAACATATGGAGGGTGGAATTCCAACGTGAGGAAAGTCAAATCAGACTATGTTTGAGGAAGCTGTTCTGACGCTGTAGCTCAAGGAGGGTGTGCTTTGCGGTGTACGAGTGGCTGAAGTGTATGCAAAGATTCCTTCCCATTGTTAGGATGTATTGCAGATAGTGGGAACACTTCAGGAACCGCTTGGCAACCTGTCTCTGGCCTCCTTGTCGCAGTGCAGACTAGATTTTCTTCCCGTTGTCGGTCACCATGGTTCCCATTTCCAGTTTTCGTGGAGTAAGCCATGATTTGATTTCTTGATTAATTACTTTTAGCAGTTCCTCCCCTGTGTGACTCTGTTAGCCAAGGCAAACCATGTGAAGAACAGCGTAATGCCGTGCCCTGCACACATAGTATGCTGGAGGGGCACTGAGACTTGTTGGTGCAGTGGAGGCTGAGGACACGGTGAAGGATGAGGAGGCAGAGTCGCACACTGTCACAGGACCAATGGGATGAGAGCATGGAGGCGGAATCGGCGTGACCTGAAAAAGTTGCTGTTGTTGTGGCTGTGCAAGAACCACATGTATTGTCCCTGACCGTAGTTACAGCTCCACACGTCGGTGCTGCCGTGCACGTTGGTACACACCGACAGGATCAAGAACTGGCCCATAAACCTTTACTACTGCTGATGGTACTAGGACTTTCACCATAAAGTCTTATATCAACTGCAATTATACCTATGTAGTGCACATCATAGAATGCTCACTCTGTCAACTAAAGTATGTGGGTCACACAACTAGGAAGTTAAAAACCAGAGCTTTAGAGCATTTACGTGATAGTACCACTACATCGAGCAGACATAGATCAGCGGCGTCTGCCCATTTTCAAACTGTACATCAGGGCAATACCAGTGGTTTTACAATCTATGCTATTGAACTTGTTAAATCCAGCATTAGAGGAGGATGTACTAGGAAAAAATTAGCTGACAGAGAAGCTTTCTGGCAGTTTACTTTAGGAACTCGCAGTCCCACAGGATTAAATATCCGTAGGGAACTACTGTTCCATTACTAATCTCATATATTTCTCCTTTTCTTTCCTTTTGCTGGTATTCAATTTTGGTATGTGGTATTATATATTTAGTATTTATGTATTTTATATACATTTTATATTTTATGTACTGTTCATGTGTATTTTATCTGCATACCTCGATCCCTGTCAATCAGTGTGACTCCAGGTATATGGGCGTTTTTTCATCTTGCCCCACCCATGGATTTGGGTATATCAGTGCTCACCTGTGCTCACACTGACGTCACCGAGGAAGAGCGTTCGCGCTTGAAACATGTCTGACTAGTGTGTTTTTACTGTGTGCTTCTCACTTAATAAAGCTGCCTTCACTGCAGTGCTGGACTTCTCCTTCATTTTCAAGGACTGGCCCACCTTCTCTTCCACAGAATTGCGCAGGGCTGGTACTGCCTTCTTCGCAAAGAAATTACGGATTGGGACTCTCCACCTCGGCTCGGCACAAGCCATCATTTTTCTGAAAGATACATAGTCCACCACTTGAAAAGGGAGGGACTGCAGCACCAGCAACTTGGACAGGAGCACATTCTGCTTCTGCACCGTTCGATGAGGGGCACATACTGTTGTCTCTTGGACATGGTTTCGCCGATGGATTGCTGGCCGAATGACTGACTCGAAGTAGGAGGAACATCTGGAGCGACAGAAGATGGGTATGATACACAGCTCCCTTCGGCTGAGGTGGTGGAGCCTTGGCTGGCTGAAACAGGGAGCAGCGTGCCACTGGGTGATGCAGCAGGCTGGACCACCACATCGGAGCCACATCTCATGCCGCTTTATGGAGCTCACCCTAACTGGCTGCCTGCTATTAGCTTTTCAGTTGTTGTACACACCAGTGCTGCAGCACACAGTCGCTGTGATAGGTTCGCAGTGCAGCCCTCCAGATTTTCTCGAGTGAAAAGATTTTTCCACTCGATCTGTAAACTTCTCAATGTAGCAGTAGTGGGAAAAATTCTCCGGATGGATGGCGCAAACCGCTGGCGGAAATAACTTTAGTAGACTTGTATATGATCCAAGAATTCTTTTATTTGCCACATCAAACGCGTTTCGAGGTGCATTACCTCTTTCTCAATGACCCCTGCAGAAACAAATAATACACGCAATTCTGCTTCATACAGCTATGCTGCATTCCATTTCAACATTTTTTAACTGCGTTGTTATGTTAAACCCAGGTAAGTTTACTTGGTTTGATTAAAGCCAGAAAATACATGAAACTGCACTTCATATGGCTATGCTGCCTTCAATATCAAAGCTTTTGACTGTGTTGTAATCTTTAACCCCTTAACGACGCCAGACATAAATGTACGTCCTGGTGAGCTGGTACTTAACGCTCCAGGATGTACATTTACGTCCTATGCATAACCATGGGCATCGGAGCGATGCTCGGGTCATGCGCGGCAGGTCCCAGCTGCTGATAGCAGCCAGGGACCCGCCAGTAATGGCAGACATCCGCGATCATGCAGATGTCCACCATTAACCCCTCAGATGCCGTGATCAATACAGATCACGGCATCTGCAGCATCGCGGTCACTAAAACAGATGATTGGATCACCTGCAGCGCTGCTGCGGCAATCTGATCATCCAGAACGGCAGACGGAGGTCCCCTCACCTTCCTCCGCTGCCTTCCACGGGTCTTCTGCTCTGGTCTGCAATCGAGCAGACCAGAGCAGAAGATGACCGATAACATTGATCAGTGCTATGTCCTATGCATAACACTGGACAGTATTAGCAATCGAATGATTGCTATAAATAGTCCCCTATGTGGACTATTAAAGTGTAAATTAAAAGGAAAAAAAGGAAAAAAAATATGAAAAACACCCTCCCCCAATAAAAACGTAAATGGTCCCATTTTCCCTATCTCACCCCCAAAAAGTGTAAAAAAAATTATTTTATATACATATTTGGCATCACATAAATATCCGAACTATTAAAATAAAATGTTAATGATACCGTACGGTGAACAGCGTGAACGTAAAAAAAAAAAGGCCAAAATAGCTGCTTTTTTAGAACATTTTATTACAAAAAATTTTATTAAAAATGTATTAAAAGTTTTATATAAGCGAATATGGTATCTATAGAAAGTACAGATCACGGCGCAAAAAAATGAGCCCTCATACTGCCGCTTTGATGGAAAAATGAAAAAGTTATAGGTCTTCAAAATAGGGGCATTTTAACCCCTTAAGAACCAGGCCAATTTTTACTGTAGGACCAGAGCGTTTTTTGCGCATCTGGCCACTGTCACTTTAAGAATAATATCTCTAAAACGCTTTAACCGAATATTTTGATTCTGAGATAGTATTTTTCGTGACATATTCTACTTTATTTTGGTGGTAAATTTTTGGCGTTACTTGCATCCTTTTTTGGTGAAAAATACCAAAATTTCATGAAAATTTTGAAAATGTTGCATTTTTCTAACTTTGAAGCTCTCTACTTGTAAGGAAAATTGATATTCCAAATAAATGTTATTTTTATTCACAAATACAATATGTCTACTTTATGTTGGCATCATAAAATGGACATATTTTTACTTTTTGAAAAAATTAGAGGGCTTCAAAGTAGAGCAGCAATTTTCAAAAATTTCATGAAATTTGCAAAATCTGAAGGGACAGATGTTACAGAACTACAGCTCAAAGCATGCCTGGGCAGTCTAGGCATGCTGAGAGTTGTAGTTTGGCAACATCTGGAGGGGGAGGGCTACAGTTTGGGCACCACTGTAACAGTGGTCCCCAAACTGTGACCCTCCAGATGTTGCAAAACTACAACTCCCAGCATGCCCAGACAGCCTTTGGCTGTCTGGGCATGCTGGGAGTTGCAGTTTGGCCTTCCTAGTGGTTGCCACAGTAAAGATCACATTACTTTTACTTTCATTCATTTACTTTCATTCCCCCCCCCCCCCCCCGCGTCGCTTCCTTACCTGATCCAGGATCCAGCAGTCTGCAGCGACGATCAGCTGTTCCCAGGCATCTTCTCCTGCAGGTACCGACCTCCATCTTCTCCCCATGTTCCCCGCGGCATTCAGGGGTGGGCAGAATGGGGGTTGCCATGGCAACCCACTGTCCTGCTCTGCCATTGGTCAGAATCAATTCTGACCAATGGCAGGGGATAGGAGGCAGCACTGCGACCTCACTCCTACCCTGCAAGATGATCTGGGCTGTCACTGACAGGTCAGATCATCACTATTTTCTGGGCTGATCGGGTCACCAGAGACCCGATCAGCCCGGAATAGCAGAAAATCGCATGTCTGAATTGACATGCGATTTTCTGCGATCGCCGACATGGGGGGGTCTCAGGACCCCCCTCTGCGTTTGCCTAGGACACCTGCTGAACGATTTCAGCAGGAATCCGGTTTCGCAACCCGCCCGTTGCGCGGCGGGATGCGAAATTCCCCCAGACGTATGACGTATGAGTACGTGCCTGGTCCTTAAGACCCAGGGCACAGGGACGTACTCATACGTGCCTGGTCCTTAAGGGGTTAAACATACTAATTTGGTTAAAAAGTTTGCGATTTTTTTTAAGCGCAACAGTAATCGAAAAGTATGTTATCATGGGTATCATTTTAATCGTATTGAGCCAAAGAATAAAGAACACATGTAATTTTTACCGTAAATTGTACGGCGTGAAAACAAAACCTTCCAAAATTTGCAAAATTGCAGTTTTCTTTTTTATTTTATGGTAAAGTGAGTGATGGCATTACAATGGACAACTGGTCGCGCAAAAAACAAGCCCTCATACTAGTCTGTGGATGAAAATATAAAAGAGTTATAATTTTTTGAAGGCGAGGAGGAAAAAATGAAAATGTAAAAATAAAATTGTCTCAGTCCTTAAGGGGTTAACAAGTAAAAAAGCATTAGATGGCTATGCTTAATTACATTTTAATGCTTTGGTCAGTTTTCTAGATTTTTGTAGTGAAACAAGGTCCCTGTCTGAGGTCAGCCCTCTAAATAATGATCTTTTCTCCTTAACATGTGATTTTTATGAACTGGATCACCATTAGCTGGGATTTGTGGTGCACCAATAAACTTCTGCAGGTAGGGACAGAACAGGAGGTCCCTGTCTGAGATCAGCCCACAATTTTTTATTTTTTTTAATCAATTCTTTATTTAGTTTTTCAACAATTACATAACAAAGATGAAGAACAGTAAATTAAAGCAGGCTGCATGCATTTGGCTCAGAGCATTCTGGTCAGACAGGGTTACATAACTGCCTTGGCTCAGTTTACATGTCTAATAACAGCTCCCTCAAGCCCATAAATGCGGTAACATACGGTTAAAGGTTGTTGTCCGGAGATTGCACCCAATCGCCGAAGCGGCTTGAGATCGGCAGTAGAAGTACGCTCTCCAGACTAGTGTTGAGCGGCATAGGCCATATTCGAATTCGTGAATATTCGCGAATATATGGACGAATATTCGTCATATATTCGCGAATATTCGCATATTCGTTATATCCTCGTTTTATTTTCGCATATGCGAATATTCGCGTATGCGAAAATCTACAGAGGTGAAAATTAGTATATACAAAATTAGCATAAGGTAAAATTCGCATATACGAATATTCACATATGCTAATTTTCGCATATGCGAATTTTCGCACGCCAGTCTCACACAGTAGTATTAGAGCCTTCTTTACACCACACAAGCTGGAAGCAGAGAGGGGTGATCACTGTGATGTGTACTGTGAAGAAAAAAAAAAAAAAAAAAAAAAAAAAAAAACGAATATTCGTAATTACGAATATATAGCGCGAAATTCGCGAAATTCGCGAATTCGCGAATATGCGATATTCGCGAATAATATTCGAATTGCGAATATTCGCGAGCAACACTACTCCAGACCACACCAATTCAACTTTAAATAGCGAAGTGTCAAAGTAAAGTTCCAAAACAAATCAAATTTGGTAAAAACTCAGAATACAGAAAAGAGGAAAGAGAAGCAAAGAAGGTAAGAGAAGAGTGAGGAGGGCCATAGAAGGGGGGGGGGAAGGGGGAGGGGTAGGGTGAGGAGGGGGGGGGGAGAGGGATGGGAAGGGGCAGACCAGGCATATCAATCGGAAGTCCGCTTCATAGAGCTATTATGGCACCTATCCCATATTAGTACTTGTGGCTACTGTGTTGGACTGTGGTATATCTCTATAGTGCAACCATGGATACCACGTCTTAAAGTATTTATCGTAAGAGCGACTGCTCCAGCTGGACAGCTCCTCCAATCTACAAATGCTATTCACTTTAGCTAGCCATTCATGCACCGTCGGGGCGTTAGGTTGTCTCCAATGTAATGGAATCAGTAGTTTTGCTGCAGCCAACAAATGTGCTAGAAGAGAATGCTGGTGTAGTGTAGTTCCTGGATGTGGTAGGCCTAAGAGTACCAATGATGGGGTCAGTTGCACCGTTTCACCCAGGATCAAATCTATGTGTTGCCCCACCTCCTTCCAGAACTCTGCTATCACCGGGCATGACCACCATAAGTGAGATAGTGAGCCAGTGTGTATGCATCCACGCCAGCATTCTTTCGTAGGAGACATGCCCCAGTGGTGCAGCAGCTCTGGGGTCCTGTACCATCTGGACAAAAGCTTGAAATGGTTTTCCTGAAGTTTCACACACCTGGAGAAGCCATGGGCATTTTTCAACACTGTCGCTCTCTCCTCCTTTGTCAGAGAAAGTCCCAACTCCTTCTCCCACAACACTAAGTACATAGGTGTCGAGCCTTCCCCCTCCTTATTAACATGAGAGCGTATAAATGGGAGTCTGATTTTGGACTCTGCCGCAGACTGCGAGGCTATTTCTAACCAAGTGGGGTCTTTTCTGATGACGTAAACCTTAAGCATTGATTGGCATGAGCTTCGCATAGCTTGGGCGTGTAAGAAGTGTAATGGTCTGTCAGGTAGGAGGGACTGCATGAGGTCTTGTGTTGGTGGAGTGTTTTCAGGGCACAAGGTCTTAACTGGAACCTGGGCTAGTTTAGAACAGATGTCCGAGGGTACTGACACTGGGCAAGGGGGGAGGTAGGGGATCAAAGAGCTAGGCATCAATGGGGAGAGTGAGTGAGAGGTAGTCGCGTCCCATCGTCTCTGCCTGTCAAAGGTCTTCTTAACCGTTAACGTACCCACTAATATGGGATTTGTAATCTTAGAGATGAGGTCAGTCGTGGGTAACCAAACTGCCCGCGTGGCCGAAAAGCTGTCCGTAGTCAATTGTAGAGTCTCTAAGTTGTTGCCCTGCAGAAGGCTGGTACCTGAGGAGACCTCCACCCATCTTTGTAAGTGTGTCATGGTGTAGAGTTGCCCTACGTCAGGGACTCCCAACCCCCCTTGACGCTTTGGTTTGATTAGCAGAGAGTGCGGCAGGCGAGGACGTTTTGAGAACCACAGAAAGGAAGAAAGCATTCGTTTCCACTGGAGCAGATGAGCCGAGGGTAGTCTTATCGGTACCATACGGAGTAGGTAGAGAATGGAGGGAACTACGTAGGTTTGAAGTAAGTTTCGTCTCCCTATCAAGGAGAGGAATGGGAGGTTGTAGGAGTCGAGTTGCCGTTTAATTTTATCGAGCAGCGGGGGGTAGTTAAGTTGGAATAGTTTAGATAAGTTTGTGGGAAGTGTTATACCCAAATATGTAATACTCTCCACAGGCCACTTATAGGGGGAATGTCTTTTCATGTCCGCAAGTATTACCGGAGGGACCGACACGTTCAGCACCTCTGATTTAGCGTAATTCACTTTAAAGTTGGACAGTACCCCATAGGCATCTAGGACATGTTGTATTTTGGGCAGAGCCTCCGATGGGTTTGTAGTGAGTAGTAGCAGATCATCTGCGAAGGCAGCTACTAGGTGTGTTTGCCCCCCAATCGTGAGCCCCTCTATACCTTCTTCCTGTCTGAGTTTCTGAAGCAATGTTTCCATTTCTATAATGTAAAGGGACGGGGACAAGGGGCACCCCTTGAGAGCGTCCCGTTAACCCTTATCCTTGCACTGGGTGCTCCATACAGGGACATGATAGCCCTTGTGAATCCCTCGGGTATGCCAAATCTTTGTAGAACTGCCTCCATGTAGTCCCAAGCTACCCTATCGAATGCCTTCTCAGCATCGGTGCCGAGAAGGACTAGGGGGACATTGGTCGTATTGGCTAAATGTATGGCATGTAACACACGTAAAGCATTGTGTTTCCCCTCCCTCCCCTTGACAAAGCCGGATTGGTCGGGATGTATAAGATCCAGTAAATGTTTGCTTAAACGATTGGAAAGGAGCTTGGCCCAAATTTTTATGTCAAGGTTCAGTAAAGATATTGGCCTATAGCTTGAGCAGCGAGACAAGTCTTTTCCTTCCTTAGGCAGTATTGTAATATGAGCCTCTAGAGATTGTTTCGGGAGCACAGCGCCCCCCAGGAGCTCATTGCACCAGTTGGTAAGATGTTGTAGAAGGACTGGTTGAAATTTTTTGTAATAGAGGAGGCTGAACCCATCTGGTCCAGGGCTTTTTCCGATGGGGAACGAGTTTAGTACTGCGAGGACTTCCTCGGAAGAACATGGGGTCAATAAGGCCTGGCCGTCCTCAATGGACAGTCGTGGCAGTTGGAGATCAGTCAAAAAATTTTGTATGGCCTGTCGTCTCTCCACGCCCGCCCCCCCTGCCGACTTAATATTGTAAAGAGTGTTATAATAGTTTTGGAAGGCTATGGCTATTTGCTTCGTATTGGATTGGGACTTCCCACCCCCATCAACGATCCTAGGTGTGAACGCTCTCTCTTCTTTTTAATCAAGGCTGACATGAGGCGCCCCCCCCTTGTCCCCATGGAGGAAGAGTTTCTGTTGGAACCTCACCACAGTGCTAGCATGTTGCTTGTTAAGGATATCTTTAAGGGGTTCGCGCAAAGGCGCTAGCTCTTGCTCTCTTTCTCTCTGTGGAGCTTTATGCAGGGTCCTCTCGAGGCGTGCTATGTCACTCAACAGGACTGTTATCGTTTTGTTGCGCTCCCTCTTCACTCTAGAACCAAGTGCTATCAGTAAGCCTTTCATATATGCCTTGTGTGCTTCCCATACCAATGGAAGGGGCATCTCAGGAGAAATGTTGAATGTGAAGAAGGAGCTCAACTGTTCTGTCAGCTTGCCCACCGCTACCTCGTCTGTCAATAGTGATTCATTAAGTCGCCAAGTCCAATCTCTTGTGGGGACGTGGGACAAAGAGAGGGTGGCCTGTATTGGGGAGTGGTCTGAGAGGGTGCAAGGAGTAATGTCAGCACTAATCAAGGTAGGCATGATGCTTTCGTGACAGAATAAGTAATCGAGCCTGTGGGAGGACGCGTGCGGGGCCGAGTAGAAGGAATAAGTGTGTTCCAAGGGATGGAGAGATCTCCATACATCTATGAGACCTAAGTCCATCAGTTTGTTCCTCAAGGTTCGCAGGGCCGCTGGAGACACCAAGGAACGACCGGTAGATGAGTCCCTTATCGGATCTAGGGCTAAATTTAGGTCAGTCCCAAATATTATAGGGCCTTCCGCGAAGACACGCAGTCTCTCCAGAGTCCCCAGCAGCCATCGAACCTGTTGTGTGTTGGGTGCATATAGAGAAGCAAAGGTGTACGTCATCGACCCCATTTTACCTTTCAAGAACAGTGAGCGGCCATCTCCTCCATCACAGCTCTCTTGGAGGGTGAAGGGCACGTCCCTATGGAATGCAACCGCAACGCCTCTGGAAGATGAGTTGGAACTGCAACTATGGAACCAAGAAGAGAAGTATTGAGTGGGGAGTTTAGGCAGTCTATTATGTTTGAAATGAGTTTCCTGTAAAAACAATACTGAAACTTTGTCTTTTTTCAGGAGAGACAAAACTCCATGTCTCTTGGAGGGAGAGTTAAACCCTTTAACGTTATATGAGCAGAACTTCACCTGTGCCATATAAATCTACAGACACCTGAAGGACTGGGTGACACCGATATGTCGGTGTGGGGAAGGCGTAAGGGTAGGGGTGTGATGGGCGAGGACGTAGGGTGACTGGCAGGAGAGAGGTGTGAAAAAGGGGGGGGGGTGGAAGAGAAAGAAGTAGGAGCGCAAGGAAGAGAACGGCAGAAGGAGTGAGAAAAAGTAGAGGGTCCCTGAGGCCAGAGAAGTGAAGGTAGGAGAAGAAAGAAGAACAGTGAAAGCAATTAACCCTAAGTGGGTTGTGTCAAGAGCCTAGGTAGACTCTTTCGGGTGAAGAATACAAAAAACACCAGGAGGGTGTTAAATACGGGAGTGGTCGGATCTCCGACCAACACCCTTCAAGTATCAAGTACTATATATTGAACTAAGCAAATAACAATGAAACTTCGTACAAGTCTACCTAATTAGTGGTTGTAGGTTCATCATGGGACCGTAAGACATTCTAGGTGCAAAAACTGAGAATGCAACAGGTAACATGTCCACCGGTAGTGTCATAAAAAGGGACAATACTAGGGAGGGGGAAGGATGGGAAGGGCGGGGGAAGGGGGGAGGCAGTGGAAGAGGGAAGGGGGAGGGGAAGTTAAAGGGGGGTAATGGAGGGACTAGAATCCCTACATGGCGTGGTGTGCATGGGGGGGGGTCTAAAGATAAGAGGAAGGAGATGCGGTTTAGCAAAGTGGGGGGGGGAGGTTGCTCATTCGTCGGTATGCCGGGGGAGGGAGGAAATCCCATTAGGGGGAGGGAAGTGGGGTACCACACGTATAGGGTATTGCCTGGGGGGGGGGGGGTATTAGGGCTACAGGGACACTTGGAGGATTGTGGGTAGAAGGGGGGGGGAGGTCAGCGGAATAGAGGTTAGGGAAGTTAGTGAGGGGGAGGGGAGGGAGGGAGGAGGAGGGGGGGGGTAAGAGGTTACGGGGGATGCAGAGCTCTAGGAAGGCCATGGGTTAGGGAGTGGAGGGGGGGGAGTATAGGGCACAACGAGCATGGGTTCAGAGCGAGTGGGAGCCAGATACGGGTGTTCCAGGTGAAGTAGCAATGTAAGGATAGAAGAATAACTATCTGTCCACTGTGCCTGAGGGTAGGATCAAACTTGTGCACCAGCAGCACGACCATTAGGTCCCGGAGTGGGAATGGGGGCCAGGGGGGGGGGGGTCAGGCAACCTGGGAACATATATCATCATCGGTTAGCAAAAAATAAAAAAAAAAGGCATGCACAGTTTAGGTTAAGCTAATAAGAAATGACTGTTATATTTGAACTAATCTAGAGTGGCTAGTGAGTGTGGGTGGTGTGCAGGAAGAATGGATCTATGCGATCAAGTCAGGAAGTAATAACCGTTCACTCAATGCACCCCGATGTGAGTTTAAACCATGTGATCCCCGATATAACCGCCCAGCTCCCGGCTAGATTAAGGGGGACAAGTAGGGGGGGGGGGGGCTAGGTGATTGGAGTACAAATATCGGCTTTGTTCAATTAGTATATATACATCTTAAAATACATTAACTAGAAGTGGTGGTTGTATGGTGACCAATCTAGGTTCTGTTGGTTATGTTGGTTATGCGGGTAGTGTTCATGAGGAATAAATCAAAGCAAACAGTTTACACCAGGAGGCCCGTTGCTCCCTCTCCGGATGATGGCGGAGGGAGGGGTCCATCATACTCCCATGTCTTGCCGGAAGAAGAGGAGAGGGTCCAGCTGTTTTAACCTGTGAGGGACAAAAGGAGAAAAAGAGAAAGGACTAGGGTCGACTTCACACTGAGTCCATATCGATCCGTTTAGGGGTCATCTTGTTGGATTTCTTCTTGCCCCTCTGAGACCTCTGGGATCCCGCCTCTTCCCATGGCGTAGGAGGCACAATCGCTGGGAGTGCGGTCAAGTCAATAACAGTGGACCAGTCAGGTACATCCAGGTCGTTCTGACCAAGCACCTCAAACGCCGGGGACAGCTCTTGTCTGGTTCTTATGACAAATCTTTCACCGTCCACCGTGAATGAGATCCCAAAGGGGAACAGCCATCTATATACGATATTCTTGGAGCGCAGGTGTGATGTCAGCGGTCGCAGCATATTTCTTTTTGACAGGGTGATCCTTGCTAAATCTTGGAATATGGCCAGGTGTGTGCCTTCAAACACTAGGTCCGGGGCAGATCTTGTCGTTTTCAGGATGTCGTCCCTCACTGTGGAGTTCAATAGGCGGCAGATGACGTCCCTCGGGGGATCTTGTGGTTTAGGCTTTACCTGCAGGGATCTATGAGCCCTTTCAATTTGAATCTCTAATAGTGTTGCTCGCGAATATTCGCAATTCGAATTTTATTCGCGAATATAGCGCTATGTATTCGAAATTACGAATATTCGTTTTTTTTGTTTTTTTTTCACAGTACACATCACAGTGATCATCCCTCTCTGCTTCCAGCTTATGTGGTGTAAGAAGGCTCTAATACTACTGTGTGAGACTGGTGTGCGAATTTTCGCATATACGAAAATTTGCATATGCGAATTTTCGCTTATGTAAATTTTTGTATATGCAAATTTTCGCATATGTTAATTTTCGCACACGCGAATATTCGCATATGCGAAAATAAAAGAATATGATGAATATTCGTCCATATATTCGCGAATATTCGCGAATTCGAATATGGCCTATGCCGCTCAACACTAATCTCTAAAGGATACGCGTCGCCCAAGATATTTATGAAGATGAGTTTTAGCGTGGAGCTGAGGGATTCCGGCAAGATTGTCTCAGGCAGGCCCTTGATTCTCAGGTTATTTCTCCTGCCCCTATTGTCCTGATCTTCTAGCCAATCAATCACTTTGTTTAGGTGCGACTGACAGGAGGTTAAAGCTGAGGTGGAAGCCGACGTGTAGGATATGACCTGCGATTGTGTAGATTCCAGCTGTTCGACCCTATGCCCGATCTGCTTCATGTCAGATTTTAATTCCTGTAAGTCCTTAGAGACTGCTTCCAGAGCCGTCCTTAGTAGTTTGTCCATGAATGTGCGGGATAGAGGCAGGGCATTATTCAATACTAGATCCTCAGAATCACTTTCGTGGTCACCCGCCACACCTTTTTTGCGGTACGGAGAGTCTGGTCTGGTTTTGGGTGGACCGACTTTGACCATCCTGTAGTATTAGTTAAGTAGTAGGGTATTGCTCTGCATCCAATGCGGGGAGGGAAACTGGTAGGAATTCGTTTCACATCTCACAGTCCCTGTCGAACCTTAGGTAGTTTCACAACAGCATTCTCACATGTCAGGCAGACAAAATTGATTAATGGAGTGGCGGTCGGGGGTTAAAGGTTCAGACTTTGGTTTTGGCTATCGGCTACTAGCATGCCAGGGGGGACAGGTGCGACGGGGGGGGGGGGGGGGGCAGAGGCACCCAGAGCTAGAATGGTATAACATAGAATTTGACACTGAGCTGTAATAGCTACTGAGGTGCAGTCTGGAGAGTGGCCACAAGATGGCGGCAGAGAGCTGAAGATGCAATTGCTATAGCTTGATAATAAGAGTTCTGAAAGTTCAGCTGCCCAGCAGATTCCTTTGAGATGAATGCAGAGCTGGGTTATTATAGAACAGGGGTTATTATAGAACAGGGGTTATTATAGAACAGGGGTTATTATAGAACAGGGGAGCTCCTTAGTCACATTGCACATCCAACAGTAATGTAAATGCGTGGTGAGAGCTCTGAATTAGCGCTGCTCCTACCCCTGTCTTGACCAGTCCACAGCCTGTGTGTCACTGTGTGGGGGTTATGGCTCCCTATACCGGGAGCATATATCAGCCGACTGCTGCACTGATGAAGCAGGCTTCTTATCTCCGACTTCAGAGAGGTGAGGGAGAGTAGAGGTAGAGCGGAGGCGAGGGGACTCTGTAGTCTCCTCACTATCACGCCACTTGTTTTCTCCCCCCCAGATCGCTCAGCCCTGCAGCTAAGATGGCGTGTGTCGCTGCCAGGGCCTCCCGCCACCACGAGCAGCGGCGTGTGAGAAGCGCTTCCCGAGTGGGGGAATCATCAGGACGCCGCCTGTGTGTCGGCAGCTGCCGGAGCCAGCAGACCTCTACTATAGGTGAGTGAGCGCAGGCGAGGGACGGGGCTGTGGGACGGGGCTGTGGAGGGGACTTGCCTCAAAATGGCGCCAGGTCCTGTACGTGTCCGGTCCCACGTTGTTCTCTGAGGACCGGCTGGTGTCCGGGTGTTCCTCACCTCTTTAGGAGACCACCGGAGTGGGTTTTGGGTGCGTTGGGGTGCTGTAAGCAGGTTTATCCTGTCATTTATCTCAGCTCCAGGGGGAGATGTACTGAAGCACGTCTTCTCCGTCCGCCCCAGCCCACATATTTAACCCCTTAAGGACTGAGCCCTTTTTCACCTTAAGGACCAGAGCATTTTTTGAACATCTGACCACTGTCACTTTAAACATTAATAACTCTGGGATACTTTTACCTATCATTCTGATTCCGAGATAGTTTTTTCGTGACATATTCTACTTTAACATAGTGGTAAAATTTTATGGTAACTTGCATCCTTTCTTGGTGAAAAATCCCCAAATTTGATAAAAAAAATGAAAATGTTGCATTTTTCTAACTTTGAAGCTCTCTGCTTGTAAGGAAAATGGATATTCAAAATAAAAAAAATTTGGGTTCACATATACGATATGTCTACTTTATGTTTGCATCATAAAATGTATGAGTTTTTACTTTTGGAAGACACCAGAGGGTTTCAAAGTTCAGCAGCAATTTTGACATGTTTCACTAAATTTTCAAACTCACTATTTTTCAGTGACCAGTTCAGTTTTGAAGTGGATTTGAAGGGTCTTCATATTAGAAATACCCCATAAAAGACCCCATTATAAAAACATTCCGTAAGTGTTTTAACCCTTTAGGTGTTTCACAGAAATAGCAGTAAAGTGAAGGAGAAAATTCAAAATCTTAATTTTTTACACGCGCATGTTCTTGTAGACCCAATTTTTGAATTTTTGCAAGAGGTTAAAAAGGAGAAAAATTTTACTTGTATTTGAAGCCCAATTTCTCTCGAGTAAGGACATACCTCATATGTCCATGTAAAGTGTTCGGCGGGCGCAGTAGAGGGCTCAGAAGGGAAGGAGCGACAAATGGTTTTTGGGGGGCATGTCACCTTTAGGAAGCCCCTATGGTGCCAGAACAGCAAAAAAAAAAAAAACCCACATTGCATACTATTTTGGAAACTAGACCCCTCGGGGAACATAACAAGGGGTAAAGTGAACCTTAATACCCCACAGGTGATTCACGACTTTTGTATATGTAAAAAAAAAATAATAATTTTACCTAAAATGCTTGGTTTCCCAAAAATGTTACATTTTTAAAAATGGTAATAGCAGAAAATACCCCCCAAAATGTGAAGCCCAATTTCTCCCGATTCAGAAAACACCCCATATGGGGGTGAAAAGTGCTCTGCTTGCGCACTACAGGTCTCAGAAGAGAAGGAGTCACATTTGGCTTTTTGAAAGCAAATTTTGCTCTGGGGGCATGCCGCATTTAGGGAGCCCCTATGGTACCAGAACAGCAAAAAAAAAACACATGGCATACCATTTTGGAAACTAGACCCCTCGGGGAACATAACAAGGGGTAAAGTGAACCTTAATGCCCCACAGGTGATTCACGACTTTTGCATATGTAAAAAAAAAAAGGGTATGTGACTCTAAACTGTTGCCTTGAAATACGACAGGGCTCCAAAGTGAGAGCGCCATGCGCATTTGAGGCCTAAATTAGGGACTTGCATAGGGGTGAACACAGGGGTATTCTACACCAGTGATTCCCAAACAGGAGGCCTCCAGCTGTGGTAAAACTCCCAGCATGCCTGGACAGTCAGTGGCTATCTGGCAATACTGGGAGAAGTTGTTTTGCAACAGCTGGAGGCTCCATTTTGGAAACAGTGCTGTACCAGACGTTTTTCATTTTTATTGGGGAGGGGGCTGTGTAGGGGTATTTGTATATGTAGTTTTTTTTTACTTTTTATTTTATTTTGTGTTTGTGTAGTGTTTTTAGGGTACAGTCGCACGGGCCGGGGTTCACAGTAGTTTCTCGCTGGCAGTTTGAGCTGCGGCAGAAAATTTGCCGCAGCTCAAACTTGCAGCCGGATACTTACTGTAAACCTCCGCCCATGTGAGTGTACCCTGTACGTTCACATTGGGGGGGGGGGGGGAAATACCTCCAGCTGTTGCAAAACTACAACTCTCAGCATGTACGGTCTATCAGTGCATGCTGGGAGTTGTAGTTTTGCAACAGCTGGAGGCACACTGGTTGTGAAACACAGAGTTTGGTAACATCCGGCACCGGCTCCCCTCCGGCTAGCGGCGGGGGCCGGAAATGCGCAGGGCGTATCCATACGCCCTGTGTCCTTAAGGACTTGTAAACGGGGGTGTATGGATACACCCTGTGTCCTTAAGGGGTTAAAAGCTTATCCAGGAATAGTAAAACTGAGCTAATTTCTTCCAAAACAGCACCACACCTGTCCTTAGGTTGTGTGTTGTGTGGTATTACACCTTGGCTCCATTCACTTCAAAAGAACTGAGCTGCAATACCACACACAACCTGAGGTCAGGGTGGCGCTATTTTTGCAAGAAATTACCACTGTTATTCTTATCCTGGAGAACCCCCTTAAAAGGGTAATCTGGAGGAAAAAAGACATTTGAAATCAACTGCTGCCAGAAAGTTATACAGATTTGTAAATTACTTCTACTAAACAATCTTAATCCTTCCAGTACTTATCAGCTGCCGTATGCTCCAGAGAAAGTCGTGTAGTTCTTTCTGGTCTGACCACAGTGCTCTCTGCTGACACCTCTGTCCATGTCAGGAACTGTCCAGGGCAGGATAGGTTTGCTCTGGGGATTTGCTCCTACTATGGACAGTTCCTGACACGGATACAGGAGGCGTCAGAGAGCACTGTGGTCAGACAGAAAAGAACGACACAACTTCCTCTGAAGCATACAGCAGCTAATAAGTACTGGAAGAATTAAGATTTTTTTTTAATTGTAGTAATTTACAAATCTGTTTATCTCTCTCTCTCTCTCTCTCTCTCTCTCTCTCTCTCTCTCCCATTACTTCTTCCTGTAGGTGACAAAACACCGTGTGTTTCTCACCCCTTGTGCTATTATTGCGCACATTGCCAGGTTCATGCAAGTCATGGTTACCCCTAAATTCAGATTCAATTTAGGTTTGCAGGGTTTGATCTCTAACAGTGACCTTCTGAAACCTCCATAAATAGTTATAAAAAAAAATACATATATATATATATACTTACTGGTGCAGTGCGAAACATTAACAGTTTTTACTTGCTTGGATATCTCTGCTCTTATATTGGACCTTTAATATCATAGTGAGAAAAAAAAACATAATGTACTGAAAACATGTTTTTACATTGATGACACTTGTTCTCAAGTCTGTCTGAGCTTAAGCAGCATTTCATCCAGCTGCCTTGTTTTAAGTAAATTCATGCTTTCGAACCCAATAATAATATAATAGTTAGTTAATGGTCTTGTCTGGGGATAAGAAACTGTTTATAAATGAATAGGAGTTCGATAAAACAAAAAATGAATGGTACTCACATACCCTGATCACCTGCAGCTACAATTCAGATGGTTTCCTTCAGATGGTTCTAGTGACCTGTCAAGACTACCCACTCAACCATTAGCCCAGACCTCTGATGAAGCCTTTTTGAGTGAAACATGTCAGGGGGGCTAGTTGTCTGAGGTTTTAAATAGCTTTTGTCACCAGTTTGGGACTTATATCTTTTGCAGCAATCAACAGTTATACAGTATTTGATACCTTAAGTGGTGTGTATTACTGGGCGTCACCATCCCCCCCACCCCCAGTGATCAAGTTCACAATGACGCACTATTGCCACTTTCTAGCTGGTGACACTGGTGCTTTTAAAATATAATTGTGTTGTACCTATGTTTTATACTAATACATCATTAAAAGTTACATCTTAGTCTGGGAGAAAGTATGACTAGTATATATTTCCGCTCAACCAATTTACTGACTTAGGGGGGACACTGCTGCCGCCAGTCATTGAGTTGAGGTTGAGTGGGTCAGTCCCTATGGGGATGATGCATCACAGAATAAAAAGAAAGCAGAGTGAAGAGCAGGGGACTAGGGGAGGGATCAGAAAATAAAAATACAAATAAGAATAGAAAAATTCCACTTTGAGTCAAGTTTAAGAAATAGACTTTGATACCAATTGTTTCAGTGCCACTGTGCTTTGCTGCCTGCTACGCAAAGTAAGCACACTGCGTTTATCTGGGTATAAACACGCACCGGCCCATTACATGCACCCACATTTCTCTAAGAAAATTTGGGTAAAAAAGGTTTAAGGACGTCACTTGTCAGCGCACAGCTACAGCGCAGGACGCTGCCCGAGCCTGCAGGAGCACGCCAGCAGGTATATATGAAAGTCGAGGATTGGGAGGGACATGGGAATCGGGCAGCAGCGGCGGCGGGACTCTGGCCTTGGAGAAGCTGCTGCAGTTACATTATTTAAATCGGCTGCTTTAAATCATTGAACCACAGCTGCTTCTGCGGGGCCTGAAAAAGTTTATAAGCATTAAAGACGCAGATAGACTTTTAGCTTAAAATTTTAGTTTAAAGAGTGTGCTATACGCCGATAAATACAGTAACCGATGAAGTTCTAGTACATGATATAACATGAAAAATTATAAAGAATACCTGTTGCTTGGGCACCATCACCACAGAATACAGATCTGTGAATTTGTGTTTCTTATTACAGAAAGTAATAAGAGACCCTAGTACATAAGTTCTATTACCTACGATAGTATAAAAACATATGTAGAATACCTGTGGCTTTAGTACCATCAAGGCCTAAAAACATTTTGTTAGTGTCTGCCTGGGAAAAGTTAAACAGGATACAACACACGTGTAGGGCAATCAAATGCTAGCAGCACGCCAACTTCACCATTTCATATGGTGAGTGACTTTAAAAGACATAACTCACGTATCTTGAAAAATGTAAGATTCTTCCGGGTTTATTTTCTTAATCCATATTGCACAATGGTTAGCCTCGCAGGACTTTTTAATTATAATCCATGGAAAACAGCAGCATTTTCAGTATGTTCACCAGTCATGGTACAATGTTTCAGGGGCGGACCCCCTTATTCATGCGCCATGAATAAGGGGGTCCGCCCCTGAAACGTTGTGCCATGACTGGTGAACATACTGAAAATGCTGCTGTTTTCCATAGATTATAATATATATATATATATATATATATATATATATATATATATATATATAAAGTCCCTCACCATATGAAACGTTTAAGTTGGCGTGCTGCCAGCATTTGATTGCCCTACACGTGTGTTGTATTCAGTTGCTATGAAGAGTTACATGGAGCTCTGAGAGTTCATGGGCATCTGTTATATTGAACTTTTCAAGAGGGGACTCAACTGATTTTTTGTATATCTCAAAAGTTAAACAGGATACATTTCAGGATTTTAGGAACTGTGTGGTAGATCCTATAAAATGTTTGTAATTTGAAGAGATAATTTAAAAAGTTATATTTTTAAGTCATCGATACTTTATTTTTTGTTAGTATGTAGCATATGCTTCTTCTGTGAACCCTATTATTTCAAATATGTGCTTACCTGGTAAAGAGCTTCTTCTGCACATTGGTGAGATCCGTGTAAGGTGTGTTTCTACTCTTCAGGAATATGAAAGCTTCACAAGCTACCCCTGGTGGTCTAATACAGTAGAAGGATTCTCCATATTTTGTGTCTAGATATTCACATTTTTCTTTGTGTGAATAAAAAAAAAATCCACATTCCGTCTGAACCTCTTGGCTTCTATTGAGGAATATACCAGTATAAGCAATATATTTGTATCCTTTGTTCCTCGAGTTCCATAAAGCAGAGACCCCTTCACTGGGATGCATCATGAGGATGGATATCTGCATTACACCTTCCCAAAAAAGAGTAAAATACACATTATAGGTCCCATTTTTAAAATCCTCAATTTTCCCAGAAGCTCCTGCTGCAAGATTTGGAGAAAAAATCCGAGCTCGTAAGAAGTCTCCTCCATAAGTCTTCTTTTCTCCCAAGTAGTTATACATATCGACTCGAACTGTTATATCCTCTCCAACACAGTATGTAGGTTTATAGTCTACAATGGTTGCTGTGCTATGTTTGGCACTGGTTGTCTTGTTTAAATCTGTAAAATCCACATTTGGAATAGTTTGATTTATGAGAGTCATTATCTGTTTTATTTGTAGGTATATAGTACTTGTTTTACTTGATGATTCTGTAGTTGTCGAAGCAGCCCCCCAAGAAGTTATACATTTTTTTACTTGCATATAGTCAAGCTTTAAAGGCTGAAAGAAAAACAGCCACATGTTATAAGAAATTAAGCTTTGTTAGCAGTGTCTGATCTTAAAGGGGTATCCCGGGCAAAAACATTTTATCCCCTATCCAAAGGATAGGGGATAAGATGTCTGATCGCGGGGGGCCCGCTGCTGAGACCCCCCCCCCCCCCCCACGATCTCCCTGCAGCACCCACATTCTATGTGGGTGCTGAATCTCCGGTTTCGGAAACCTCCGGGCTTCCAGGACTGGGGGCCTCACGCCACGCCCCCCTCCAGTCAGTGTATGGGAGGGGGCGTGACGGCTTCACGCCCCCTCCCATAGACATGAATGGAGGGGGCGTGGCGTGACGTCCCATCCCCAGTCCCAGAAACCTGGAGGTTTCCGAAACTGGAGATTCAGCACATAGAATGCGGGTGCTGCAGGGAGATCGTGGGGGAGGGGGGGGGGGTTCTCAGCAGCGGGCCCCCCGTGATCAGACATCTTATCCCCTATCCTTTGGATAGGGGATAAAATGTTTTTGCCCGGAATACTCCTTTAAGTCAATGACTAAAATAAACCTACCTGAGCACTTTTCTGATGGATTGTGAAGCTTACCACAAAGATACAAACAACTGTGAGACCCAAAATGAACATTTGCTTCTTATCTATAGACATTTTACAGGTTTTTCTAGAAGAGAAATTATGTTAGTTTTTAGATTATTCCTCATTTTATGTTACTATGTATACAAAAACACCTATGTTGCATTTTTTACGAGTGTAAATATTACTATATAATGGGGTTAATTAGGCTTCCTAAAAATTCTGTGGTGAAGATTGTCACCAATATCTTTACAGAGCTTCAGAATATGTTGGTGCTATGTAGACAAGAGAAATAATTGATAAATTCTGACCTACGTGTTTAAACATTGTATATACAATGGGGGAAATAAGTATTGACCAGGTCCCCATTTTTCTCACTTAATTTCCAAAGGATATTGACATGCAATTTTCACCAGATGTTTGTAACAACGCAAGTAATCCATCCATACATACAAAGAAACTAGGGATGTCCCGATACCATTTTTTAAGACAGAGTACGAGCACCGATACTTTTTTTTAAAGTACTCGCCGATACCAATTATTGATACTTTTTTTAAATGTCATGTGACAGGGTGTTTTTAGTTTTTCTTTTTTTTTATGGCAAAAAGTGGTGTTCTTTTTAATTTTTATTAGATGATAGCCTATATATATATATATATATATATATATATATATAGCACAAGAAAGGATAGAGCAGCACGTCCCACAATAGTATGATGGCGGTGCAAGCAGCGAATGGAGCCCCGGTCAGGGCAAGTTAGACATCTAGGAAGGATGCCACAGCACACGAAGGATTCAGGTGTAAAAACAGTGGTTTATTCCATGGTAATACAAACTAACAAAGTTTCTGCTGACAATGTAGCCTTGATAAAGGCTGCATTGGCAGCAGAAACGTTGGCATCCTCACATCCCGTCCTCATATCCCGTCCTCATATCCCGTCCTCATATCCCGTCCTCATATCCCGTCCTCATATCCCGACCTCATATCCCGACCTCATATCCCGACCTTATATGCTGTCCTCTTATCCCATCCTTATGTGCCATCCTCATATCCTGTCCTCAGGTGAGACTGATTTGTGATGTAGATATCGTCAACTGAAAATAGAAGGGGACGTGGCTTTGTGGGACTAGGCGTGATTTGCAAGCCAGACCGATGCACAAAAAGATGAGGTAATAAAAGGGGTCGGGCTTCAAGTGTTGGCGTGTCTTTGTGTTATGGGATGTGGCTTGCAAGCAGGACAGACACATTCACCAGGAGATGCAGAGCGGAGCTTGTGGAGTAAGGTACTGGAAGTCCCATATACTTGCATGGGATTTGAAACAAAAACCCATCTTTTATATAAGAGTGTAGGTAAGGTTTAATGTAATTATCATATATTTTTATTTGACATATAAGTAATATGTGTACCAGGTATTGAAATATCTCCAGCTGTAAGGAAGTTATGTGGGAACAAACATTTCCCATTGATTTGCATGGGACTTTAAACAAAAACCCTGACCCTCACAAATGGGGGTAGTTAAGGGTTAAATTAACTATCCTATATTTTAAGTGGACATATAAGTAACATGTGACCAAGTATTATCGAAATATCTCCAGCCGTTTGGAAGTTATGCAGTAACATATATTTCCCATAGACTTGTATGGGACTTTAAACAAAAACCCCGACCCTTGCAAATGGGGGTGAGTAAGGGTTAAATCACATATCCTATGTTTGTTGTTGACTTATAAGTAACATGTATATCAAGTTTCATGTTAACCCCTTGGGGACCGAGCCCATTTTGACCCTAAGGACCCGGCCATTTTTTGCACATCTGACCACTGTCATTTTAAGCATTAATAACTCTGGGATGCTTGTACCTATGAATTTGATTCAGAGATTGTTCTTCTTTTTGTTAGTGGCAAATTTCCGTCAATACTTGCATCATTTCTTGGTGAAAATTAAAACATTTCATGAAAAATTTGAAAATTCACATTTTTTATACTAACATGTTCTTGTAGACCCATGTTTTTTATTTTTAAAAGGAGAAAAAGCCCCCAAAATTTGTAACCCCGTTTCTCTCAAGTAAGGAAACAACTCATATTTGGATGTAAAGTGCTCTGTGGGTGCACTAGAGGTCTCAGAAGAGAAGGAGCGACAATGGGATTTTGGAGAGCCCCTATGGTGCCAGAACAGTGAAAAACACCCCACATGGTATACTATTTGGGAAACTACACCCCTCAAGGAATGTAACTAGTGGTACAGTGAGTCTTAAAACCCCACAGGTGTTTGACAAATTTTCAATAAAGTTGGACGTGAAAATGAAAAATTTAATTTTTTTCACTAAAATGCTTAAATTACCCCAAATTTTCCATTTTCACAAGGGGTAATAGGTGAAAATGCCCCCCAAAATTTAATACACCATTTCTCTCGAGTAAGGAAATATATCATATGTGGATGTAAAGTGCTCTGTGAGTGCACTAGAGGACTCAAAAGGGAAGGAGCGTGGAAAGTGAATTTGGCTGAAATGTTTTTTGTGGGGCATGTCTCATTGAGGAAGCCCCCATGGTGCCAGATCCGCAAAAAATACCCCACATGGCACACTATATGGGAAACTGCACACCTCAAGAAAAGTAACAAGGGGTGCAGTGAGCATTTACACCCCACTGGCGTTTGACAGATCTTTGGAACAGTAGGCTATGCAAATGAAAAATTACATTTTTCATTTTCACGGACCACTGTTCCAAAAATTTGTCAGTCACTTGTGGCGTGTTAAGGCTCACTATACCCCTTATTACGTTCCGTGAGGGGGGTAGTTTCCAAAATGGGGTCACATGTGGGTATTATTTTTTTTTTTGCATTTATGTCAGAACCGCTGTAACCAGCAGCCACCCCTGTGCAAATCACCAGTTTAAGCCTCAAATGTACATAGTGCGCTCTCACTCCTGAGCCTTGTGCGCCCACAGAGCATTTTACGCTTACATATGGTGTATTTCCGTACTTGGGAGATATTGTGTCACAAATTTTGGGGGTCTTTTTTTCCTTTTTTCCTCTTATGAAAATGAAAAGTATGGGGCAACACCAGCATGTTAGAAAAAAAAAATTACACTAACATGCTGATGTAGACCCCAACTTTTCCTTTTCATAAGGGGTAAAAGGAGAAAAAGCCACCAAAAGTTTGTATCGTAATTTCTCTTGAGTACGGAGATACCCCATGTGTGGCCCTAAACTGTTGCCTTGAAATACGACAGGACTCTAAAGTGAGAGAGCGCCATGCACATTTGAGGCCTAAATTAGGGATTTTCATAGGGGTGTACCCGGATGCAAGCATTACAGTTGCCTTCTGCACCAAAAATACTGTACGTCAGTCTTCCCCAAACAGGGTGCCTCCAGCTTTTGCAAAATTACCAACATGCCTGGACAGTCAGTGGCTGTCCGGCAATACTGGGAGTTGTTATTTTGCAACAGCTGGAGGCTCCGTTTTGGAAAAACTGACGTACAAGCCGTTTTTTTTTTAATTGGGGGGCGACAGTGTAAGGGTTTAGTGTATATGTAATGTTTTACTCTTTATTTAGGGTTAGTGTAATGTTTTTAGGGTACATATACACAGGCGGGGGTTTACAGTGAGTTTCCCGCTGCAGCGGAAAATTTGCCACATTTCAAACTTGAAACGGGAAATTTGCTGTAAACCTCCGCCCATGTGAATGTACCCTGTACAAAACTACAACTCCCGTGCATGCTGACAGACCGTGCAAGCTGGGAGTTGTAGTTATGCAACAGCTAGAGGCACATGGGTTGGGATTGGGAAGCACTGAGTTAGGTAACAGACTACGGCAGTGTTTCCGCACCACTGTCTGTTTCCTAACTCAGTGTTTCCCAACCCATGTGCCTCCAGCTGTTGCAAAACTACAACTCCCAGCATGTATTGTATGTCAGCGCATGCTGGGAGTTATCGTTTTGCAACAGCAGGAGGCACACAGGTTGGGAAACACTGAATTGGAAACAGACGATGTTTCCCAACCAGTGTGCCTCCAGTTGTTGCAATACTACAACTCCCAGCATGCTCAGACAGCCGAAGGTCATGTTGGTAGTTATGCAACAATTGGGGGAGAACAGTTTGCTGGACAGGAAAGTAGTGATGAGGAGAGTGGTGTGGGAGGCCGTGTTGCGAGCGTTCAGGCTCCTGAAGCAGACACTGTTGAGGAACCTGAGGAGGACATCAGTGATGTGCAAACACAACTCGATGATGATGAAGCCGATCGCTCTTGGGAGCCGGGTGCAGAAGGGGCTTCATCATCATCAGGAGAGGGTGGCAGGTTGCCCCTGAGGCAGCAGCTGAGCCAGCAAGCTGAGGCAGAAGTGGAAATTCTGGAGCCAAACGTTCCTGGGGGAGACCACTTGTGTTGAGCGGCATAGGCCATATTCGAATTTGTGATATTTCGCGAATATATGGATGAATATTCGTCATATATTCGCTAAATTTGCATATTCGTAATATTCGCGTGTTATTTTCGCATATGCGATAATTAGCATATGCGAAAATTGGTACGCCAGTCTCACACAGTAGTATTAGAGCCTTCTTTACACCACACATGCTAGAAGCAGAGAGGGGTGATCACTGTGATGTGTACTGTGAAAAAACAAACAAACCAAAAAAAAAAAAACGAATATTCGTAATTACGAATATATAGTGCTATATTCGTGAATATTTGCAAATTCGCGAATATGCGATATTCGAGAATAAAATTTGCATTGCGAATATTCGCGAGCAACACTAGAGACCACCTGCTTCACGGCAGCCTACCTTCCCTTGAGATAGTGAAATAGGGGTTCTTGGAGACGGTGCAGTAGCAGTCAATTAGTGCGGACTGGTGGGAAAATCAGCTGCTGTGCAGTGGGGCAGTTTTTCATCAAGCATCCAGAGGAGGTTAACATAGCCACATGCAAGATATGTCTGCAGAAGGTGAATCGTGGCCAGGGTCCCAATGTTGGCACCACGGCCCTGCGTCAATATATGCTGCCCCACCATAAAGCAGCCTGGGACAACTGTGGCTCAGATGTGGTGGTTAAGCCTGCTGCATCACGCAGTAGCACGCCACTCCCTCTTTCAGTCAGCCAATGGTTCACCACCTCAGCCAAAGGGAGCTGTGTTTCATACCCTCCTTCTGTCGCTCCAGATTCTCCTGCTCCTCCTACTTTGAGTCAGTCATTCTGCCAGCAATCCATCGGCGATGCCATGTCCAAGAGACAACAGTATGCACCCACTCATCCAACGGCGCAGAAGCTGAATGTGCTCCTGTCTAAGTTGCTGGTGCTGCAGTCTCTCCCTTTTCAAGTGGTGGACTCTGCACCTTTCAGAGAACTGATGGCTTGTGCCAAGCCCAGGTGGAGAGTCCCAAGCTGTCATTTCTTTGAGAAGAAGGCAGAACCAGTCCTGCACAATTTTGTGGAAGAGAAGGTGGGCCAGTCCTTGAGCCTGTCAGTGTGTACCAAAGCGCATGGCAGCGTCGACGTCTGGAGCTTTAACTACTGTCAGGGACAATATATGGAATACTTGTGAGAAAAAAGACCAATGGATCCAGGCGCTGCTCTATCCAGGTATACACAGGATGCAGGTGAGTGTTCTTAATCAAGCAATTTTATTGAACACAAAACAACAAAAGGATCATGACGCGTTTCGGGGTAAATTCCCCTTCCTCAGATGATCTAGGTGCTGCTACAACAAGCACCCTTTATATAATGGCAAGGTGGAGGAGGTACAGGTCAGGAAGGGGTGGGCTGAATGTGATGTCACATCCAGTCCACTTACAAAAAACTTAATTTACATGTAGAAACAGCAGAAAATAATTATTGTCTAAAACATACAGGTGTGCGTTCGATTATGATAATAATATAACATCAATATAAACAGTACTAAGTGATATAACATGGGTGGAATCGGCAATGTGACAAACACATGCGGGAGCTCTGACGAGGTAAACAACATAGCCATGTGGCTGAAAATAAACATAAACAATGGCATCGGTCTATTGTAAGGCGCTCCACTCGCAGCACGCACCGGCATAGCAGTGACAGGAGTATCCACGGACGCGTTGCCAAGCAGACGTCTCTGAACGGAAAACAACCAATCACAGTCCACAGGGCGCAGCTTGCAGCGGAGCGCCCAACATAGTGAGTAAACAACATAGGGAACAACACCATCTATGGAAGAAAAAGGTAAAGTAAATACAAAAATAAATAAATGAAATGAAGGCAAGAGATATAAGTAATCCACAATATCCCATGTTAAAGGGTGGGAAAAAAAAAAAAAAAAAAAAAAAACACGCCTTAGGATGTCCATATCGGGCGTTTCTAACGGCAACAACCACAAACTAAAATGTACCTTCTGAACACACATAATAAATTATTTAACACGCCAGAATAAATTAATTGATAGAAAATGATTAATAAAAAATGCGATGATCTCTATAAACAGTACATGATTACATAAAAAATGAATTGATATATATAAATACACAAAATAAATGTACATTAAAATACTAATAAAATTAAGTCTGGATCTTAATAATAAAATAGTATAAATAAGGAGTCAACGCTGTGACAGCTACTAACAAAATGTGATGATAAATACTTAGACAAAAGGCGTCCCCATCCAGTATGTCTACACAATCATATACCCATATCTAAAAGATTTAAAAAAAAAAAAAAAAAAAAAAATTTAAAAAAAATTTAAAAAATAAAAATAAAAATTAAAAAAAAAAAAAAAAAAATTATAAAAAAAATAATAATGATAATTAATGGAAAAATAAAGCTATTAAGATGTTATAACCGCTGAATGTTGCAATATCACAAGGCAGTCTCCACCAACTCATTCAAACCAGACGGTACAAGGGTACGGAGTTTAAAGATCCAGAAATGCTCTCTCCTTCTCAATAAGCTGAATCTCTGGGAATTATCAAGTGCAATATTTTCTATAGCCTGAAGTTTCATGCAACTGAAATCAGACTGATGGTGGGTCAGCAGATGCCGAGATACACTATGCAAGGTGAACCCTAAATTTGCATTGCTACGATGTTTGTTGATCCTCTCCCTGAGGCATTGGGTAGTACGACCCACGTACTGTAGGCCACATGGACACTCAAGGAGATAAACAACAAACCGTGTGGAGCAATTAATGAATGTTTTAGTTTTAAAACTTTCATGGGAGACAGTGGAAACAAATGTTTTACTGCGACTCACAATTGAGTCGCAGCACTTACATCTGTTGTGTCCACATTTAAACGTCCCAACTGTGGTTAAAAAGGTCTCTGAAACCTTCTTGGGTGCCTTTAGTCTACTTGGCGCTAAAATATTCTTTAAAGTGCGGCCTCTTCTGAAAGTGATGCCAGGCTTAGGTGGTAGTAATGAATTCAAAAAAGGATCCTTACATAAAACATGCCAATGTGTATTAAAAATGTTCCTAATGGCCTGATGGTCCTGATTAAAAGTAGTAATAAAGTTGCCCGCCCAATCTGGTACAGTTTTTTGTTCCGTATGCTCAGTTATATCTTTTGGAACAAGACACTCTTTTTGGGTTAGGGGTCTGGCTCTATCAAGTGACGCTTTAACCAGTTTCCTTGGATATCTTTTAGCAGCAAATCTTGCTTCTAGTGTTTTACTTTGCTTATCAAAGTCGCTCTGAAGGGTACAGTTTCTACGGATCCTTTTAAACTGTCCGAAAGGGATATTAGTCAGCCATTTTTTAAAATGGGCACTACCAAAATCTAAGTAACTATTACTATCTACCGCTTTAAAGTGCGTCTTAGTGTGCAGTTTTTTGGACTCATCATGAAAGACTACCACATCTAGGAATTCTGCATGGTTATTGTAAACAGACTGCGTAAAATTAAGGCCCCATTGATTTAAATTAAGATCCGTTAAAAATCTATTGAGCTCCAAACTACCACCATCCCAGATAAAAAAAATATCATCAATATCAATATATCATCGTACTACCCAATGCCTCAGGGAGAGGATCAACAAACATCGTAGCAATGCAAATTTAGGGTTCACCTTGCATAGTGTATCTCGGCATCTGCTGACCCACCATCAGTCTGATTTCAGTTGCATGAAACTTCAGGCTATAGAAAATATTGCACTTGATAATTCCCAGAGATTCAGCTTATTGAGAAGGAGAGAGAATTTCTGGATCTTTAAACTCCGTACCCTTGTACCGTCTGGTTTGAATGAGTTGGTGGAGACTGCCTTGTGATATTGCAACATTCAGCGGTTATAACATCTTAATAGCTTTATTTTTCCATTAATTATCATTATTATTTTTTTTATAATTTTTTTTTTTTATTTTTAATTTTTTTTTTTTTTTTAATGTTTTTTTTTAAATTTTTTTTAATTTTTTTTTTTTTTTTTTTTAAATCTTTTAGATATGGGTATATGATTGTGTAGACATACTGGATGGGGACGCCTTTTGTCTAAGTATTTATCATCACATTTTGTTAGTAGCTGTCACAGCGTTGACTCCTTATTTATACTATTTTATTATTAAGATCCAGACTTAATTTTATTAGTATTTTAATGTACATTTATTTTGTGTATTTATATATATCAATTCATTTTTTATGTAATCATGTACTGTTTATAGGGATCATCGCATTTTTTATTAATCATTTTCTATCAATTAATTTATTCTGGCGTGTTAAATAATTTATTATGTGTGTTCAGAAGGTACATTTTAGTTTGTGGTTGTTGCTGTTAGAAACGCCCGATATGGACATCCTAAGGCGTGTTTTTTTTTTTTTTTTTTTTTTTTTTTTTCCCACCCTTTAACATGGGATATTGTGGATTACTTATATCTCTTGCCTTCATTTCATTTATTTATTTTTGTATTTACTTTACCTTTTTCTTCCATAGATGGTGTTGTTCCCTATGTTGTTTACTCACTATGTTGGGCGCTCCGCTGCAAGCTGCGCCCTGTGGACTGTGATTGGTTGTTTTCCGTTCAGAGACGTCTGCTTGGCAACGCGTCCGTGGATACTCCTGTCACTGCTATGCCGGTGCGTGCTGCGAGTGGAGCGCCTTACAATAGACCGATGCCATGGTTTATGTTTATTTTCAGCCACATGGCTATGTTGTTTACCTCGTCAGAGCTCCCGCATGTGTTTGTCACATTGCCGATTCCACCCATGTTATATCACTTAGTACTGTTTATATTGATGTTATATTATTATCATAATCGAACGCACACCTGTATGTTTTAGACAATAATTATTTTCTGCTGTTTCTACATGTAAATTAAGTTTTTTGTAAGTGGACTGGATGTGACATCACATTCAGCCCACCCCTTCCTGACCTGTACCTCCTCCACCTTGCCATTATATAAAGGGTGCTTGTTGTAGCAGCACCTAGATCATCTGAGGAAGGGGAATTTACCCCGAAACGCGTCATGATCCTTTTGTTGTTTTGTGTTCAATAAAATTGCTTGATTAAGAACACTCACCTGCATCCTGTGTATACCTGGATAGAGCAGCGCCTGGATCCATTGGTCTTTTTTCTCACAAGTATTCCAGTTTCTACAGGGCGTTGACACGCTCCTGTGACCATCAGGCTCGGCAGCTCATCCAACTCTATCTGGTACCCCAATCAAGGGGTGATATGCGCAATTCTTCTACTTTAAGGTGAGCGGCCACCCTGACTTAAGTCCTGGGTGTACATTCAGCATACTTTTTGGTTCCCTCACCTGCCAAGGGTAATACACGAGGCGCTGCCTCCCGGTTGTCTTTTTTGTCTTTATTTCTTCGTAGGTCTTGGCTGTCCAGGAGGACAGACCAATAGGTGCATTTGTGCCCACTACCGGAGCGACTCGTGTAAAATCCATATCTTACACATCTATTTCTGGAGTACACTTCCCTCCAGTGACTGGCATCATGGATCTAAAGGATTCCCGTCTGAACAAAAGATCTACATTCTTCAACTCTATGATCTCCACAGAACCCGTGAGAACGGAAGATCTCCTTTCATCCAATGCATTAACAGGTACGCCTGATGAACTGGCTCGTATGAAATCTCTCTTCTTTGAACTAGAGAAACTTTCCCTTGAGGAAACCCAACATCATTTAGACAGTTCATTTTTAGAGGTATACCTGGCAGAACAGATCATTCCACGTGGACTGAGATTGCGTCCTCTACCTACGTTTGAGGATGATTCTGAGTTCTGTGGATCTTGGGACCATGCACTTAATTTTTGCTCTAACACCATTTTGAAACTTTTGAGAGACAAACGTAACATCTTAGTTGAAAACGTTTCAAATAGGATAGACTCATGTATTTTGTTACTTTCAGCGTATGAACACTTACCAGAGTATGCGTCATGGCTCTCTAGTTTTAAGAGGAAAGTACATAAGTTTGAAGTAGACATTATGCACAAAAAGATAGGCAAACTAAATAGAGATAGGGACGATTATAGGTCCAACAATATCCGTTATTGGTTAAATAACCATACCCATTTAAAACATACAGATAACCAATTATCCTCTGCACAACAATCAGACACCTGCCTGCCTAACACACCGGCATTTTCCAGTCACAAACCCAATTTTACTAGACAGCGCAAAATATCACTTTCCAACCGGAATAAGCAGAATTTGAATACATATCAACATCCACGGACCTTTAAGGCTTCCAATCATCAGGGTAATCAATACCCTAACAAAAGAAAAGCAATAAATCATGTTACTAAGCCGGTTATTCAGTCCAACACTGTCAATAATAAAAATAATGTTCATAACAAAAATAGTAATACTAATATAAACATTTCTTCAATTAGATCTCAACCCATTAATGTTGCGAATAGTCTAGTTAAATCCAATACACAGTCACTTGGCAACCTTTGTGTTACAACTAATCATCCAGTACCTCTAATTCCCGAGGTGATTCATAGTAACCATTTAGCACCTCTAATTCCTGAGGTGATACATAGTACCACTTTAGTATCCACTACTGATAGTGCTTTGCCATCTACAGAACAAGTAGGCTATTGTTCTGTATCCAATAATGTTTCACAGGATTTGTTGGACCTCCTTGAGTTTTTACCAAGCGGGACCAACAATCTTCCCACAGGGAGGTTTGATGACAGCGACAATTCGCTGCTAGAGGACTCCCTTATTACGGTACACCATGTCACACCCAGTACTTCAACTTCAGTCATAGAACACCAGTTTTATACCCCAACAGGACCTAATATCTCCCTTTCAGCCCTCACTATACATGAGGATCCTGATCTAGATGACTCCATCCAAGCCAACACAACAGCTTTTTTAGGGCTTCCTCAAATTGTGAACATTACCCCTCCCAATTTGAAAACACTGGAATCCCAGCCAGTAGAGACGGTACATGTAGCCCCACCATTAGGTCTAAAAAGAAAAGACAGAGGAAAAGAGGGTGCAGAGGAGGAGGTAAGAGACGAAAAGAAAAAGAGAACAAACCATCACAACCAACTACAGAAACGGTAACTACCGTGAACATTTTTAATTTGTCTAAATATATCTTGGATGAGATTGAGTTAGATGTACTTAGAAAAGGCTTATCTTTCTGTCCGACTGATAAGTCCAATAATTTTAATTTATTTATGGATCTTAATAATTTTATTAGGAAGTTAACTATCAAGCGGTTTTTTGCTATGAAGGACACAGAGGGCCCCACCAACTCTGAGTATAACCCCATCACCACTTATGTTGAGACCCTGGATCCACCCCCCATTTGCACTGGGGTTCGCCCTAAATCTACTTTTTTTCCCCTGCAAGCCAGGGGTTGCTTTATTGAGACCTTCTTTGCTTTGGTCAACACTGATCTAGAGGGTCTCTCTAAAGGCAACCAGAAAAAGCCCAGTAATATCAATCAGAAGGAAGCTTTGGCCATCAAACAATTGGCGGACAATGCAAACATTGTTATTAAGTCTGCAGATAAGGGGGGGGGAATTGTTATCATGGACCGGGACAACTATATTAAAGAAGCACTCAGACTACTATCAGACACTAAGTTTTATAGACCCCTTTCTTTTAATCCTACTACTATTTATTTGAAAGAGTTGCATATTTTGGTGATGAAAGGCTATACGGAAGGTGTTCTTACCAAGTCAGAAAAAGATTACCTACTAGTTACAGAACCCGCACTCCCCTTTTTTTACTTTTTACCCAAAATCCACAAGTGTGTCATGAACCCCCCAGGTCGTCCGATAGTGTCAGGGATTAATTCCCTGACCGCGAATTTGTCACACTATGTGGATTTATTACTCCAGAAACATGTGATAGGCTTAAAATCCTTTCTAAAAGACACAGCTCAATTTATTAACAGTGTGGTTGATACAACATGGGAAGACCATTTTCTTTTGGTCACCATGGATGTTTCTTCTTTGTATACGGTGATTGACCATGAATTAGGAGTAAACGCTGTCAAACAGTTTTTATTACGAGATCTTAACATGCCTGATGTCCAGAGAGAGTTTGTATTGGAAAGCCTGATGTTCATTTTAAAACACAATTACTTCGAGTTTCAAAAACAAATCTACTCGCAAGACACGGGTACCGCTATGGGTTCTAAGATGGCGCCCAGTTTTGCGAATCTATTTGTGGGGCTTTTTGAGGAGACGGTCATATATACCCATCCCCTTTTTGTACATTGTCATTTGTTTAAAAGGTATATTGATGATATTTTTTTTATCTGGGATGGTGGTAGTTTGGAGCTCAATAGATTTTTAACGGATCTTAATTTAAATCAATGGGGCCTTAATTTTACGCAGTCTGTTTACAATAACCATGCAGAATTCCTAGATGTGGTAGTCTTTCATGATGAGTCCAAAAAACTGCACACTAAGACGCACTTTAAAGCGGTAGATAGTAATAGTTACTTAGATTTTGGTAGTGCCCATTTTAAAAAATGGCTGACTAATATCCCTTTCGGACAGTTTAAAAGGATCCGTAGCAACTGTACCCTTCAGAGCGACTTTGATAAGCAAAGTAAAACACTAGAAGCAAGATTTGCTGCTAAAAGATATCCAAGGAAACTGGTTAAAGCGTCACTTGATAGAGCCAGACCCCTAACCCAAAAAGAGTGTCTTGTTCCAAAAGATATAACTGAGCATACGGAACAAAAAACTGTACCAGATTGGGCGGGCAACTTTATTACTACTTTTAATCAGGACCATCAGGCCATTAGGAACATTTTTAATACACATTGGCATGTTTTATGTAAGGATCCTTTTTTGAATTCATTACTACCACCTAAGCCTGGCATCACTTTCAGAAGAGGCCGCACTTTAAAGAATATTTTAGCGCCAAGTAGACTAAAGGCACCCAAGAAGGTTTCAGAGACCTTTTTAACCACAGTTGGGACGTTTAAATGTGGACACAACAGATGTAAGTGCTGCGACTCAATTGTGAGTCGCAGTAAAACATTTGTTTCCACTGTCTCCCATGAAAGTTTTAAAACTAAAACATTCATTAATTGCTCCACACGGTTTGTTGTTTATCTCCTTTAGTGTCCATGTGGCCTACAGTACGTGGGTCGTACTACCCAATGCCTAAGGGAGAGGATCAACAAACATCGTAGCAATGCAAATTTAGGGTTCACCTTGCATAGTGTATCTCGGCATCTGCTGACCCACCATCAGTCTGATTTCAGTTGCATGAAACTTCAGGCTATAGAAAATATTGCACTTGATAATTCCCAGAGATTCAGCTTATTGAGAAGGAGAGAGAATTTCTGGATCTTTAAACTCCGTACCCTTGTACCGTCTGGTTTGAATGAGTTGGTGGAGACTGCCTTGTGATATTGCAACATTCAGCGGTTATAACATCTTAATAGCTTTATTTTTCCATTAATTATCATTATTATTTTTTTTATAATTTTTTTTTTTTTTTTTTTTAAATTTTTTTTTTTTTTTTTTTTAAATCTTTTAGATATGGGTATATGATTGTGTAGACATACTGGATGGGGACGCCTTTTGTCTAAGTATTTATCATCACATTTTGTTAGTAGCTGTCACAGCGTTGACTCCTTATTTATACTATTTTATTATTAAGATCCAGACTTAATTTTATTAGTATTTTAATGTACATTTATTTTGTGTATTTATATATATCAATTCATTTTTTACGTAATCATGTACTGTTTATAGGGATCATCGCATTTTTTATTAATCATTTTCTATCAATTAATTTATTCTGGCGTGTTAAATAATTTATTATGTGTGTTCAGAAGGTACATTTTAGTTTGTGGTTGTTGCTGTTAGAAACGCCCGATATGGACATCCTAAGGCGTGTTTTTTTTTTTTTTTTTTTTTCCCACCCTTTAACATGGGATATTGTGGATTACTTATATCTCTTGCCTTCATTTCATTTATTTATTTTTGTATTTACTTTACCTTTTTCTTCCATAGATGGTGTTGTTCCCTATGTTGTTTACTCACTATGTTGGGCGCTCCGCTGCAAGCTGCGCCCTGTGTACTGTGATTGGTTGTTTTCCGTTCAGAGACGTCTGCTTGGCAACACGTCCGTGGATACTCCTGTCACTGCTATGCCGGTGCGTGCTGCGAGTGGAGCGCCTTACAATAGACCGATGCCATTGTTTATGTTTATTTTCAGCCACATGGCTATGTTGTTTACCTCGTCAGAGCTCCCGCATGTGTTTGTCACATTGCCGATTCCACCCATGTTATATCACTTAGTACTGTTTATATTGATGTTATATTATTATCATAATCGAACGCACACCTGTATGTTTTAGACAATAATTATTTTCTGCTGTTTCTACATGTAAATTAAGTTTTTTGTAAGTGGACTGGATGTGACATCACATTCAGCCCACCCCTTCCTGACCTGTACCTCCTCCACCTTGCCATTATATAAAGGGTGCTTGTTGTAGCAGCACCTAGATCATCTGAGGAAGGGGAATTTACCCCGAAACGCGTCATGATCCTTTTGTTGTTTTGTGTTCAATAAAATTGCTTGATTAAGAACACTCACCTGCATCCTGTGTATACCTGGATAGAGCAGCGCCTGGATCCATTGGTCTTTTTTCTCACAAGTATTCCAGTTTCTACAGGGCGTTGACACGCTCCTGTGACCATCAGGCTCGGCAGCTCATCCAACTCTATCTGGTACCCCAATCAAGGGGTGATATGCGCAATTCTTCTACTTTAAGGTGAGCGGCCACCCTGACTTAAGTCCTGGGTGTACATTCAGCATACTTTTTGGTTCCCTCACCTGCCAAGGGTAATACACGAGGCGCTGCCTCCCGGTTGTCTTTTTTGTCTTTATTTCTTCGAGGGACAATATATGTCCTTTACGGCTCACTGGGTGAATGTGGTTCCTGCACAGCCACAAAAGCTTGGACAGGTCATGCCGCTTCTTCCTCCACGCTCTCAGGCCATTGGTCCTGTGACTGTGTGTGACTCCGCCTCCTCATCCTCCACTGTGTCCTCAGCCTCCACTGCATGGACAAGTCTCAGTGCCCCTTCAGCATACCATGTGTGCAGGGCACGGCGGTGTCACGCTGTTCTTCACATGGTTTGCCTTGGCGAACAGAGTCACACAGGGGAGGAACTGCTAAAAGTTATTCATCAAGAAATCGGAGCATGGCTTACTCCACTAAAACTGGAAATGTAAACCATGGTGACTGACAACGGGAAGAACATCTTGTCTGCGCAGTGACAAGGAAGGCTGAGCCATGCTCCCTGCATGGCACACCTGTTCAATCTGGTTGTCAAGCGGTTCCTGAAGTGTTCCCCCCATTTGCAAGATATCCTAACAATGGCAAGGAAACTGCATGCACTTCAGCGACTCGTACACCGCAAAGCACACCCCCCTTGAGCTGCAGCATAAGAATGGTATCCCCCAACATAGTCTGATTTGCGACGTTGCCACACATTGGAATTCCACCCTCCATATTGTGACCGACTATACGAACAGAGAAAAGCTATCAGGCGGATAGGGGTACTCCCCTGTGCAACTTCAATGTCAACCTGTGGCAGCTCATATGTGACACCTGCCGTTTGCTCAGGCCCTTTGAGGGAGCCACATTATTAGTCAGTCGCCAGGATTGTGGGATGAATGACGTAATTCCACTGCTTCATTTCCTACAGCACGTGTTGCAAATTATAATTGGTCAGGGCACTTGAGACATAGTGCCTACATCTCAAGGCCACATGAGTGCTTTGGAGGCTAAACTGGAGGAGGAGGGGAGGGGCACAGTGAAGCACAGTTTAGGTTTCACCAAATGGGTCGTTTTTCTAGTCTTCTGATAGGAGAGGAGGGGCAGGAGCAGCCAGAGGAGCTATCGGGTTATGAGGAGGGCAAGACAGAGGACCCAGACACACCTTGGCAGTATGCAGTGGAGATGGAGGCAGGGAGTCTCTCCGAGTCACTTTCACAAATGGCACGATGCATCATCACTGGCTTGCGTAGTGACCGACAAATTGTCACCATACGGCAGTGGGATGACTTCTGACTGTCTACCTTATTGGACCCTTGTTACCGGCACAAAATAGGGGCCTTTTTTTACACCCACTGAGAGGGAGGACAAACTGACCTACTACAGAGACATCCTACGTAGTCAGTTGGCCGATGCCTATCGGTGCCATCGTTCATCCTCTCACAGGTCTGAATTGTGGGGCCCTCTGTGCTCACCTTCCACTGCCATGGCTGCTGGGGAGGGGTGGGGTGGCAGGAGCAGTACCAGCTCCATCAGCAGCAGCCTGAGCAGGGCCGGACTGGCCATCGGGCATACTACGTCCTGACGCCGGCCCTAGGTATTATGAGAGTGTGACGTGAGCGAACATCATTACCGCGCATAGCTGTGCAAGCCCTTATCTAGAGAAGGTTCTGCCCTTAATTCCTGGCAACTGCAGAGGTACCAGCTGGGGGGATCTAATCTGGGGGTACTACCTTCTTACTGGGGGGAGAGGGTCAATCTGGGGGTACTACCTGCCTACTGGGGGAGGGGGTCAATCTGGGGGTACTACCTGCCTACTGGGGGGAAGGCGTTATCTGGGGGTACTACTTTAATACTGGGGGAGGGGGTTAATCTGGGGGAACCACCTGTCTACTGGTGGGGACGGGGTTAATCTGGGGGTATTACCTGCCTACTGGGGGAGGGGGTTAATCTGGGGGTACTACCTGCCTACTGGGGGGAGGAGGTTAATCTGGAGGTACTACCTGCCTACTGGGGAGGGGGTTAATCTGGGGATACTACCTGTCTACGGGGGAGGGGGCGTCTAATCTGGGGGTACTACCTGTCCACTGGGGGGTCCAATCTGGGGGTACTACCTTCCTACTGAGGGGAGGGGGTTAATCTGGTGGTACTACCTGCCTACTGTGGGGAGAGGGTTAATCTGGGGGTACTACCTACCTACTGGGGGAGGAGGTTAATCTGGGGGTACTACCTGCCTACTGAGGGGAGGGGGTAAATCTGGGGGTACTACCTGCCTACTGGGGGTAAGGGTTAATCTGGGGGTACTACCTGTCTACAGGGGGGTCTAATCTCGGGGTTGTTCAACCTGTCTACTGGGGGGGTCTAATCTAGGGGTACAACCTGCCTACTGGCGGTTAATCTGGGGGTCCTACCTGCCTACTGGGGGAGGGGGTTAATCTGGGGGTACTAATTGCCTACTGGGGGGGGGGTAATCTGGGGGTACTACCTGCCTACTAGGGGGAGGGGTTAATCTGGGGGGTACTTCCTGCCTACTTGGGGGAGGGGGTTAATTGGGGGTACTACATGCCTACTGGGAGGAGGGAGTTAATCTGGGGGTACTACATGCCTACTGGTGGGGAGAGGGTTAATCTGGGGGTAAACCTTGCTTATTGGGGGATGGGGTTAATCTGGGGGTACTACCTGCCTACTGGGGTGGGTGTTAATCTGGGGGTACTACCTGCCTACTGGGGGTACTGCCTGCCTACTGGGGGTGGGTGTTAATCTGGGGGGTACTACCTGCCTACTGGGGGTACTACCTGCCTACTGGGGGTTAATCTTGGGGTATTAACTGCCTACTGGGGGAGGGGGTAAATCTGGGGGTACTACCTGTTTACTGGGGAGTCTAATCTGGGGGTACTACCTGCCTTCTGGAGGGGGGGTCTAATCTGGGGTTACTACCTGCCTACTGGGGGAGGGGGCCAATCTGGGGGTACTACCTGCCTACTTGGGGTTAATCTGGGGTACTACCTGTCTACAGGGGGGTTGGCCTAATCTGGGGGTACTACCTGTCTATTGGGGGGAGGGGGTTAATCTGGGGGTACTACCTGCCTACTGGGGTGGGGGTTATTCTTGGGGTACTACATGCCTACTGGGGGGAGGGGGTTAATCTGGGGGTACTACCTGCCTACTGGGGGAGGGTGTTAATCTGTGGGTGCTACCTTCCTACTGGTGGAGGGGGTTAATCTGGCGGTACTACCTGCCTAATGGTGAGGTGGTTAATCTGGGGCTACCCCCTGCCTACTAGGGGAGGGGGTCAATCTGGGGGTACTACCTGTTTACAGGGGGTTTTAATCTCGGGGTGGGGAGCGGGTTAATCTGGGGGTACTACATGCCTACTGGTGGGGAGAGGGTTAATCTGGGGGTAATACTTGCCTATTGTGGGGAGGGGTTAATCTGGGGATACTACCTGCCTACTGGGGTGGGGGTTAATCTGGGGGTACTACCTGCCAACTGGGGGAGGGTGTTAATCTGGGGGTACTACCAGCCTACTGGGGGAGGGGGTTCATCTGAGGGGTATTACCTGTCTACGGGGATTCTAATCTCGGGGTACTACCTGCCTACTGGGGGGGAGGAGATTAATCTCGGGGTACTACATGCCTACTGGTGGGAGGGTTGCATGTCTCCTCCACTTCTTGGCTGGGCAGTAGCTGCTTACTGTCCTCTATTAGATCGTCCTCAGTGAATAGTGGAGCCGAACCCACAGCATAAGATACTTCTGTAGGAGAGGGAACAGCATAGGACAGAGGCAATGGGAGGAGAGGGACTGCTCCCGGGCTATGCCAACTGAGGGTTGTGTCTGAGGAACCCACCTACTGTTGACTGGGGGTGTAAGATGTCACTTGTGATGAAGTGGATGACCGTGTTAACCAATCGACGACGGCAGATAGGTTGCTGGTCGAGACACGACCGCTAGCTGATAACGGGAGCTCAGGCCTCTCGCTGTGACTTCTGCTGCCATTCTCCCCTAGTCTGCTGCAACCTCTGCCTGAAGGATTTAGGCCTCTGCCACTCCTCTGTGCACATCCTGGCACTTCTGGGCCTGACATATTCAGTGCGTAAAAGTAATTGCTTAAAACAGTATTTCTCTAGAACAGAAGCTGGTGTGCACTTTTGGCTGGCATTTCACAGTATGTAGGCCCTTGACAGATTAACAGGTACAAAATAGTGCACTACTTAGATGTAGGTATGTGGTCTGCACTGATGAGGGCAGAAAAATGCTCTACAGTACACTTAAAAAAGGATCTGAGTACAACACCAGCCGATGAGTACTTTTGGCTGGACTTTCACAATATGTAGGACCTTGACTGATTTACAGGTACAAAATGGTACACTACTTAGATGTAGGTATGTGCTATGCCCTTATGAGGGCAGAAAAATGCGCTACAATACACTTGGAAAACGTATTTTCATAAAACAACAGCCAGTGATTACTTTTCCCTGGCCTTTCACTGTATGTAGGCCTGTTATAGATTAACAGGTAGAAAAAAGTGCACTACTTAGATGTAGGTATGTCGTGGGCGTGTATGAGGGCAAAAAAATTTGCTACAGTACACTTGGAAAACGTATTTTCATTAAACACCAGCCAGTGATTACTTTCCCTGGCCTTTCACTGTATGTAGGCTTGTTACAGATTAGCAGGTACAAAAAGTGCACTACTTAGATGTAGGTATGTGGTAGGCACGTTTGAGGGCAAAAATATGCGCTACAGTACACTTGGAAAACGTATTTTTGTAAAACACCAGCCGGTGATTACTTTTGCCTGGACTTTCCCAGTGGCTAATAGCGCGCGGCATTGATCGCGGTGCCGCGCGCTATTAACCCTTTAGGCGCGGCGTTCAAAGTTGAACGCCGCTTCTAAAGTGAAAGTGAAAGCATGCCGGTTAGCTCAGGGAGCTGTTTGGGATAGCCGCGGCAAAATCGCGGCACCTCGAACAGCTTACAAGACAGCCGGAGGATCCCTACCTGCCTCCATGCTGTCCGATCGCCGAATGACTGCTCAGTGCCTGAGATCCAGGCATGAGCAGTCAAGCGGCCGAATCATCGATCAGTCGTTTCTTATGAGAAACCAGTGATCAATGTAAAAGATCAGTGTGTGCAGTGTTATAGGTCCCTATGGGAGCTATAACACAGCAAAAAATAAATTGTGGAAAAAAAATGAATAAAGATAATTTAACACCTCCCCTATTAAAAGTTTGAATCACCCCCCTTTTCCCATAAAAAAAACTGTGTAAATAAAAATAAACATATATGGTATCGCCGTGTGCGGAAATGTCCGAATTATAAAAATATATCATTAATTAAACCGCACGGTCAATGGCGTAGGCGCAAAAAAATTCCAATGTCCAAAATAGTGCATTTTTGGTCACTTTTTATATCATGAAAAAAGGAATAAAAGATCAATAAGTCCTATCAATGCAATAATGGTACCGCTAAAAACTTTAGATCACGGCGCAAAAAATGAGCCCTCATACCGCCCCATACGCGGAAAAATTAAAAAGTTATAGGGGTCAGAAGATGACAATTTTTTTTATTTTTTTTTTAAACTTTATTTAAGTTTTCAGTTTTTACAAACACAAAAAATACCCTGAGTAGGGAGAAAACAGAGAATAAAAAAACAAACATCATAAAATATGTGCCGGTCATCAGGTATAAAATGAACATGACTGAATGAGTTGCACTGTAAAAGGCAAAGCAAATTTCACCATCACAAAGTCCAAATCGTAATAGGTAAGCTAGAGCACAGTTCATGGTAGATCTATGAAACACCTCAAGGTAGACGAGCACCCCTAAAATTTATCCGCCCAAGCAAACCAACGTTCAATAGTTAGTCTATTGATGCCTTTCCTCTTAGCTATGAGGCCCTCCATAGTCAAGTTGTGTTTGACCTTAGCGTTCACTGAGGCCAGGTCTGGTGCCTCTGCGGACTTCCAAAGCTGAGCAATGGACGTTCGGGAAACTGTTAATACATGGAAGAGAATGGACAGGAATGGCAGAGGGATAGCTTCCAAGTCAAGGGACAGGAGAGCAACCCCTGGCCCCCAGGGAAACGGAATATCAAGAAGTCTGTCAAGGAGAAGTTTGACATCTCTCCAGAAGGGAGCAATACCCTGACACTCCCACCACACGTGTAACAACGTACCCTGGGACTGCTTACACCTCCAACACATCGGGGAGGCTCCAGGATATATTTTGGATAAGCGCAAAGGGGTGTAGTACCACCTGTACAGCAGTTTCCGGGAGGCCTCAAGGTGGGACGTGCACCTGGAACATTTCTTAGGTAATTTAAATGCGAATTCCCACTGTTCCCTAGTAAACTCCCATGTCAAGTCTTCCTCCCACCGAGTCTGGTACGTGTATTTATGTACAACATCAAGTTTCAGTATATCCTCATAACCTACACTGATACCTCTAGTAAAGTCCTGAGAGTTCAAAAAATGTCATTCAAATGCTGTCTTGGGGGAGGGTGACATGGGCCAGTGAAGGGACTGCAAGAAATGTCGGATTCTAAGATACTTGTACAGGTCTCTATGAGGGATATTGTATTTAGCGGTCAGGGATGTGAAGGGCATCACCCCATCTGGGTCGAGTAAGTCAGCTACCGAGGTCAGCCCCGTCACTAACCATGAATCAATATCTAGGTTGTCCAAATGTGCACTGATTGCTGTTAAGGGGATGTCAGGGAGCCGGGGGGGCCACAATGTGTCAAGAATATTTAGCTTACTCCAAGTTCTCACAGCCGCTGCTACAGTAGAGTATGGAGAGGAAGGAGAAAAGGTAGGGTTAAAGCGGAGAGACCAAAGGAGACAACTAAGAGAAGGGGAACTAAGCAAGTCAGCTTCAATGTCTACCCAATGGGGCGAGTCTATCTGCCACCACCATCTCTTGAGCTGATCTAGCAAGACAGCTTGATAATATGCTGGAAGGTTAGGGACTCCCATACCACCTTTATCGACTGGCTGATATAGAATGGACGCACTCACTCTATGGCGTTTGCCTGCCCAAATAAAATGTAAGAGTAGCCGTTGTAGTTGTGCTATATAGGATGCAGGTATAACAACTGGGAGAGTACTGAAATAATAAAGTATCTTTGGGAGCAGCATCATCTTGGTTGCTGCAATTCGTCCTGCCCACGAAGTGGGCAACAGTGAGTACTCAGCAATTTCTTTAGCCACATGTGATTTCAGGGCGGAGAGATTGGTAGGTACAACATCATTTGGATGTGCGGTCAAGGTAATACCTAAATAAGGAATACTCGCACCCGCCCATACAAAGGAGAATCTAGAGCGTAGGGTAAGTTCCATATCTTGTGGAACATTTAGCGGGAGTATACAAGATTTAGAGACATTCAACTTATAGTAGCTGACCGAGCTAAACTCTGAAATAATATTTAAGACTGCAGGGAGGGATTTAAGGGGCTGGGTGAGACAAATGATCACGTCATCGGCGAATAATCCTATCCGATGATCACTCAGCCCCATTGCGATGCCAGAAATTTCAGGAGACATACGTATCCTTTGGGCCAGGGGCTTCATCACCATAGCAAATAGGAGGGGGGATAAAGGGCACCCCTGTCTGGTTCCGTTACTCAGAGCAAAGCTATGTGAAAGGGCACCAGAAGAGAACACTTTAGCAGATGGAGCCGTGTATAGAGCCATTATGGCACTCTCGAATCTAGTTGGAATTTGGAACTTCCGCAATACCTGCTGCAAATAACCCCAATGTACACGATCGAACGCCTTCTCCGCATCCAAGGAGAGGAGCAGAGAAGGCGCTCGATCCATGTGGGCCTTGTTGATCAGGTTTAGAAACCGTCTCGTGCCATCTAGGGTCTGGCGACCCCTAATAAATCCCACCTGGTCCTTACTAATAAGGCCGGGTATAATGTTATTGAGGCGGCTCGCTAGTAACATGGCGTATAGTTTAATGTCACAATTTAAGAGGGAAATCGGCCTATAGTTTGGCGTGCAATCCTGACTTTTACCCTGTTTTGGGATGGTGACCACTAAGGCCTCCAGCATTTCCTTAGGGGGAGAGCTAGTATCTGCGGTATAATTAAAGGTTTTAGTTAGGAATGGGGTGAGCAAGGGGCCAAACTTCTTATAGAAATCATTAGTGATTCCATCAGGGCCCGGTGATTTGGCAGGCCTGAGGGACCGAATGCATGCTAGAACCTCTTCTTCAGTAAACTTGGCATCTAATTCAGCAGACTGTTCAGGGGACAAAGAAGGAAGTGACATAGAGGAGAGAAAGGAGGAGATAGCGGCTGCAGAAGGCTGAACAATGGAATCGTCGGACCCCAGATTATATAATTGCTTGTAATATCTAGCAAAACAGTTAGCTATACCCTGTGGATCAGTGACTCTAGTGTTGTCTGAGGGGTTGCTTATGTAGGCAATCCGTGATCTAGCAGCCCTTTTCTTCAATTGTTTGGCAAGGAGAGAGCCTGGTTTATTGCCCTGCCAGTACCACGACATCTTTAGGCGTCTAAACGCAAGTTCATAGGTATGCAGGGACAGTGTGTGGAGCTGTGCGTTAAGTCTGGAAATTTCAAGGGCCGTATCAGGAGAATAGGCGACCTTATTAATCCTATGCAAGTCAGCTAGCTTCTGCTGCAGTTCCAGTGTCTGCGCCTGCCTCCTTTTCTTGTCATAGGACGTTTGGCTGATAAAATGTCCCCTGATAAGGGCCTTAAAGGCACACCATAACGTAGAGTCAGACACCCTCTCCATTATTATTAATTTGAAAATATGTAGATATAACAGAGGAGGTGGCCTCTGAGTATTCCGGATTGTGGAGGACCATCGAATTCAGTCTCCATACAGAGACAGGGTGTTGTAGATATCGCTCACATATAGTAATGCTTATAGGGGAGTGGTCAGACCATTCTATAGGGTAAATGTGAGTATCCATAATTAGCGGAAGTAGGGATTTAGACGTCAGGGCATAGTCTATCCTGGAGTATGTCCCATGGGCATTAGAAAAAAAGGTGAAATCTCTTTCAGTGGGATGGGTTATCCGCCAGGCATCATAGAGCCCATGGGACAATACTAAAGAAAAGAAGCCCGACTCGTCTCGTCTTAGATTCCGTGCAGTGGAGTCAATATGGGGCCATATAGTCATGTTAAAGTCACCTAATAGGATCACATGTCCCTCCGCTATATTTTCGACTGTGCATAATAAGGTCCTAAGGAAGGAGCATTGTTGCCGATTAGGAGCATATAAAGCCACAATAGTGTAAACAATATTGTTGATAGTGCAAACTAAAATAACATAGCGGCCCTCTGAGTCTGTCATTACCTTAAGGACTTTGAGAGCGATGGAGTCTGCCTGCGTGCCTGCGTTGAGATTCCCTCCACAACATAGATCTTTTGAATGGGGAGTTAAGACCCCTAGCATTAATAGACAAAAATCTAATACCCATAGTGAAACAGAATTAGAACAACCAATCTGAGCACAAATAACACATTCAACTGAAATAGAGCAATGTCATAGAATGTAGCTTTGCAGGCAGAGCATAAAAAGACAGGCATGCAAGACGGTAAGTCATAAGGTATCGACCGGACAAAACAACATGTAAGACAGACAAGTAGAACAACAATAACAAAACAGAGAAAAGGATATGATATTAAGGCCATGTGGTAAGCCTTAGGGAGGAGCATTTGAAAAGTCACCCGCAGCCGGGCCTAAAAATCAACTGTTAACACAGGATACAACCCAACTGCAAACGAGTGTAGGTAGAAAAGTTCAGTAGGACGCCACTATAGGCGTGTATGTATCGAACCTCAAAGTCACTTCGGGTTCTTACGTTTCCGATTAGCGACCAGTTGCCACTCTTCAGGTACTCCAGGAATTGGGGAAGCAGTGGAGGGATGAGGAAAACAAGACAGTTCCGAAAGTTGCCAGTCACTGCATAGTCGAGCCAGCGCATCCGGAGAGGAAACTACATGCTTATCCCCTTTGTGGGTAATGATCAGCTTAACAGGGAATCCCCATTTATATGGAATCTTATGCTCACGAAGCAACTTCGTGCCAGCCTGGAATCCGCGTATCCTGGCCAGGGTGGCCACTGAAAGATCTGTGAAAAGTTGCAGGCCAGCAAACCTGTCAGGTAAGTCCATAGAGGATCGAGCAATCTGCATCAGCTGATCTTTAATATGATAGAAATGCATACGCAGGATCACGTCTCTAGGTACTGAGTTAGGCAGGGCTTTAGGCTTTGGAAGCCGGTGTACTCTGTCCATGAGGAGATCCAAGGGGGATGTATGAGGTAGGAGCAAAGTGAAAAAATCAGTGAGGTATGTACTCAGCTCCTCGGTTTTAATCATTTCTGGGACCCCTCTGATGCAAAGATTGTTCCTGCGGGAACGGTCCTCCACGTCGGCGATTTTAAGTCTAAGAGTAGAGACTTCATCATCCAGAGCATTAGTCAAGTCCACAACAGCATTGTGCGAAGAGGTCAGTTCCGCCATTTTATTTTCAATATGGGATGTACGGTTCCCCAGAGATGCCATCTCATGCTGAATAGTTTTTAAAATCTAGCTGCAGGGAACATTTAAGTTCCGATAGAAGCCCCCTCATAACATCTGCATTCAAGGGAGCCTCAGCAGAATCCCCATTATCTAGTAAGACCCGGGCAGGGGTACCTGGTAGTCCTGGCGAGGCCTGGGAGCAGTCATCGCGGCGAGGGGAAGGCACTGCCGGGGATCTCTCTGCGGCATCCCGATGTCTCTGAGGCGCCGGAGCTGGATGGCGGCCTCCCACTCTGCTCACTGCGGAGATGGAAGAAGCAGGAGAGGCGCCTTTGGCGGGATGGGAAGCTGAGCTACCAGGCGAGGAGGTCTCGGCCGAAGGCACAGGGGACGGAGCGGCGCCATCTTGAGCGGTCCCCGCCGCAGGGAAGAAAGCAGTAAGTTTCATTGGGCTCTTCTTTTTACCCCGACTTCGGGTCATAATCATATGGGAAGAGTATTTCGGCACAGGAATCAGCAGAAATTGCAGGCAAGTAGTGGGTTATTTAGCAGTGGAGCCGCTATTAGGCCGTAGGAGTAGCGGAGCACTGCAATCAAGCGTCCGCCGCCATGCGCTGCTAGGACACGCCCCAGAAGATGACAATTTTAAACGTATAAATTTTCCTTCATGTAGTTATCATTTTTTCCAGAAGTACGACAAAATCAAACCTATATAAGTAGGGGATCATTTTAATCGTATGGACCTACAGAATAAAGATAAGGTGTCATTTTTACGGAAAAATTTACTACGTAGAAACGGAAGCCCCCAAAAGTTACAAAACAGCGTTTTTTTTTCTCCAATTTTGTCTCACAATGATTTTTTTTCCCATTTCGCCGTAGATTTTTGGGTAAAATGACTGATGTCATTACAAAGTAGAATTGGTGTCGCAAAAAATAAGCCATCATATGGATTTTTAGGTGCAAAATTGAAAGAGTTATGATTTTTTAAAGGCAAGGAGGAAAAAACGAAAATGCAAAAACGGAAAAACCCCGGGTTCTTAAGGGGTTAAACGCTAAATTGCACTCTGTCAAAAAGTATTAAGAATGGAGTGAACTGCTGGTTATTATACCATCTACAGACTAGTATAAGCAGCAGATGATTTCTTGTGGATAAAATACACAATTGTGCTGAAAAATCATTCCTGCCTCCTCTAATAAGGTTGATGAAGTTCAGGCAGCTTGTTGAAATGTATGAGGCAAAGAAAAGCTATCTGCCCCTCCGATAAAATGCTGAATAAAGTAACTAGGAGGTTAATGGCTGGAGTAAAAATCCTTTTCAGTGAGAACAAGCACTGCTCTCCCCTCTGTCCACAATGCTGATGTGACTAGCTGTTGGAAGTGAACGCTGCGCTATGATCAATTCAGCGTGTCTGTGTAACACACAGAGACACGCAGTCCGTCCTATCTCTCTGCAGTGTATGGCATGAAATGAGCAGCCGCAAAATAGCTGCTGATTATATAGGCTTGTGACATCAATGAACGCTCATAGGCTGCATCCTGCTTTCCAGCTTCCCTTGCCCCATGTACTGACATGTGGATCCACCATTTTAGGTGTCTTGGAGCCTGGAACGCTGTAAAATGGAGTTTAATGAAGCGATTCGCGCCACGGAATCACGGTGATATTCGCATTTGTTTCGAATCGAATATTTCATGAAATTCGTAACGAATTCGGGTTCGTCAGCTTCGATTCGCTCATCTCTAATGCAAACATAAAGTAGACATTGTATATGTGAATCAATATATAATTTATTTGGTATGTCCATTTTCTTTACAAGCAGGGAGTTTCAAAGTAAAAAAAAATGCTACATTTTCAAATTTTTCATGAAATTTTGGAAATTTTCACCAAGAAATGATGCAGGTATCACCGAAAATTTACCACTAACATACGGTAGAATATGTCATGAAAAAACTATAAATTCATAAGTTCCCAAAGTTCTCATCTCAGATTTATTAATGCTTAACCCCTTAACAACCTAGGGCGTATGGATATGCCCTGGCTTCCTGGTGCTTAAGGACACAGGACGTATCCATACGCCCGTGGGAATTTCGGTCCCCGCTGTGCGCCGGGCGGGGACCGGACCGGGGTGACTGCTGAAATCGATCAGCAGGCACCCCGCGCAAATGCCCAGGGGGTCATCAGACCCCCCCATGTCTGCGACCGGCGCAAATTGCAAGTGATTTCACACTTGCGATTTGCGGCTATTCCGGGTCATACGGGCCTATGGTGACCCGGATTATAAGGGGGATCGCAGTTGTCTAAGACACCTACGATCCCCCTGAAGGGATAGGAGTGAGGTGGCAGGGGTGCCACCCCTCCTATCCCTGCTATTGGTCGTCAGAAGCAAGGACCAATTGCAGATCGGGAACGAGGGGGTTAACTTTCGTTTTCCCTTTCCTGCCTACCCACAGTAGGCGGGGCAGAACGGGGAACCGAAGGAGACCGACGGCAGAAGATCCACTTACCCATCCGGAGGCTGCGGGCAACGGTGATCAGCGGGCGGCGATGTCGTGTGGCAGAAGAGGAGGGCTCCCTGGATCCTACGGAAGCCGGTAATTTGCCTAGCAACATCTGGAGGGCTACAGTCTGAGACCACTATACATACAATGGCCTCTAAACTGTAGCAATGTTGCAGACAGCTGTTTGGGCATGCTGGAGTATGTAGTTTTGCAAGAGCTGGAGGGCTACAGTTTGAGACCACTATACAGTGGTCTCTAAACTGTATTCCTCCAGATCTTGCAAAACTACAACTCCTAGCATGCCCAAACAGCTGTTTGCTGTCTGGGCATGCTGGGATTTGTAGTTTTGCAACATCTGGAGGGGCACAGTTTGGCGATCACTGTGCAGTGGTCTATAAACTGTAGCCCTCCAGATGTTGCAAAACTGCAAATCCCAGCATGCCCAAACAGCAAACAGCTGTCTCGGCATGCTGGGAGTTGTAGTTGGGTACCTCCAGCTGTTGCATAACTACATCTCCCAGCATGCCCTTCAGTGATCAGTACATGCTGGGAGTTGTAGTTTTGCAACAGCTGGAGGCAAACTGGTTGGAAAATACTGAGTTAGGTAATAGAACCTAACTGAAGGTTTTCCAACCAGTGTGCCTCCAGCTGTTGCAAAAGTACAACTCCCAGCATGCAGGGTCTGTCAGTAATGCTGGGAGTTGTAGTTTTGAAACAGCTGGGGGTCCCCCCCCCCCATGTGAATGTACAGGGTACATTCACACGGGCAGGTTTACAGTAAGTTTCCTGCTTTAAGTTTGGGCTGCGGCAGCGCAAACTCCTAGCGGGAAACTCACCGTAACACGCCAGTGCAAATGTACCCTAAAAACACCACAATGCACTACACTAAAACAAAATAAAGGGTAAAACACTACATAAACACCCCCTTACACTGTCCCCCCAATAGAAATGAAAAACGTATTGTACTGCAGTGTTTCCAAAACCGAGCCTCCAGCTGTTGCAAAACAACAACTCCCAGCATTTCTGGGCGTAAAAAGCTCTGCGGGCGCACAACAAGGCTCAGGAGTGAGAGCGCACCATGTACATTTGAGGCCTAAATTGGTGGTTTGCACAGGGGTGGCTGATTTTACAGCAGTTCTGACATTAACACAAAAAACATAAATACCCACATGTGACCCCATTTTGGAAACTACACCCCTCACGGAACGTGACAAGGGGTATAGTGAGCCTTAACACCCCACAGGTGTTTGACGAATTTTCATTAAATTTGGATGGAAAAATGAAAAAATATTTTTTTTTCACTAAAATGCTGGTGTTACCCTAAATTTTTCATTTTCACAAGGGAAAATAGGAAAAAAGCCCCCCAAAATGTGAAACCCCATTTCTTCTGAGTATGGAAATACCCCATATGTGGATGTAAAGTGCTCTGCGGGCGAACTACAATGCTCAGAAGAGAAGGAGCACCATTGGGATTTTGAAGAGACAATTTGTCCGGAATTGAAGGCCACGTGTGTTTACAAAGCCCCCATAGTGACAGAACAATGGACCCCTCCCACATGTGACCCTATTTTGGAAACTACACCCCTCATGTAATGTAATAAGGGTTACAATGAGCATTTACACTGCACAGGTGTCTGACAGATTTTTGGAACAGTGGTCCGTGAAAATGAAAAATTTAATTTTTAATTTGCACAGCCCACTGTTCCAAAGATCTTTCAAATGCCAGTGGGGTGTAAATACTCACTGCACCCCTTTTTAAATTCTGTGAGGGGTGTAGTTTCCAAAATGGGGTCACATGTGGGGGGGAGGTCCACTGTGCTGGCACCACGGAGGGCTTTGTAAACGCACATGGCCCCTGACTACCATTCCAAACGAATTCTCTTTCCAAAAGCTCAATGGCGCTCCTCCTCTTCTGAGCATTGTAGCACTTGACGTCCACACATGGGGTATTCCCATACTCAGAAGAAATGGTGTTACAAATTTTGGGGGTCATTTTCTCCTATTATCCCTTGTAAAAATGTAAAATTTTGGGGGGAAAATGCATTTTAGTAAAAAAAAAAATTTTTTTCACTTACATATCCAAATTTAACAAAAAGTCGTCAAACACCTGTGGGTAGTTAAGGCTCACTGTACCCCTTGTTACGTTCCTTAAGGGGTGTAGTTTCCAAAATAGTATGCCATGTGGGTATTTATGCTGTTCTGGCACCACAGGGGCTTCATAAATGCGACATGCCCCCCAAAAACCATTTCAGCAAAATTTGCTTTCAAAAAGCCAAATGTGACTCCTCTTCTGTGCATTGTAGTCCGCCCGCAGAGCATTTTACGTCCTAACATGGGGATTTTCCATTCTCAGAAGAGATGGGGTTACAAAATTTGGAGGGCATTTTCTCCCATTACCCTTTGTAAAAATTGTAAATTTGGGGAAAAAACTGAACTTTAGTGAAAAATTTCTTTTTTTCATTTACACATCCAATTTTAACGAAAAGTCGTCAAATACATGTGGGGTGTTAAGGCTCACTGGACCCCTTGTTACGTGCCTTGAGGGGTGTAGTTTCCAAAATGGTATGCCATGTGGGGTTTTCTGTTGTTCTGGCACCATAGGGGCTTTCTAAATGGGACATGCCCCCCCAAAACCATTTCAGCAAAATTCACTCTCCAAAATCCCGTTGTTGCTCCTTCCCTTCTGTGCCCTCTACTGCGCCCGACGAACACTTGACATACACATATTGTATATGTAAATCAATTTATAATTTATTTGGCATGTTCATCTTCCTTACAAGCAGAAAGTTTCAAAGTTAGAAATATGCAAAATTTTCAAGTTTTTCATGAAATTTTAGAATTTTTTACAAAAAAAATTATGCAAGTATCGCCGAAAATTTACCACTATCTTAAAGTAGAATATGTCACGAAAAAACATTCTCTGAATCAAATTCATAAGTAAAAGCATCAAAGAGTTATTAAAGGGGTTATCCAGGAAAAAAAATATATATATATATATCAACTGGCTCTAGAAATCCCCATAGCAAACCTCTTCTACTCTGTGCAGTTCCCGAGACAAGCAGAGATGTCAGCAGAGAGCACTGTTGCAAGGCAGAAAACAACAACTCAACTTCAGCAGCTGATAATTATTGAAAGGATTAAGATTTTTTAATCAAAGTAATTTACAAATCTAAAAAAGTAGCCAACCCCTCTAGGCTAACATCAGTTGCCTGATACAGTGATGTAATGGTAAAAATGATGACTGGATCGTGCTTCAATTATAATATGAAAGTGCAAATTTATTACACAATAAAATACATATAAAATATAAACAATAACTCCTCGAAACACAAGGGCCCTTGTGCCGAGGAAAAATTACAATATAAAACTTATAAAACTTATACACACACCAATAGCTAGCATTGAGAATTTTTTTGAGAATTTTTTAACAATGCAATAATACTTTAAATCCGGCCTCCGATATTTCAAATGGGTTAAATGTCACTTACAGGTATGGATTCCAATTATACGTAAGGTAAAGTCCCATATAGGATATAGATTCCAAATTTTAAATGTAGAATGGGTAAATTATAGTTACCAGTCTGCAATACATCCCGATAGAAAGTCACCTTGAGTTGAAATGTGGAGTCCGCACGATTAGGTGGTACCGATTAGGTGGTACCAGACGCTGGCATGCGTCCTCGCGGCGGTCTGCCTGCCACAGACCAGATGTAATAGTAACCGCTTGCTGATGTTTCGCTGCAGATGGTAACCACACGATGAAACAGGTGCGGACTTCTAGGTAACTCGATGGTGGGTGACGTCACAGGTGCTTGGGCAATGCTGCCTGGAAGATGATTCCGGGAATGGTGTACTGCTTAGCAGAACTGGATCGGAGTTCGCCTTTAAACAGTCAGGTAGCGGTGATGTATAATAATCTTATACCTAGACGCGTTTCTGGGCTCACATGTGCTTTATACACGGCCCTTTCCTCAGTCGGTTTGTATGGTCTCTGAAGCAACAGATCTACTATATATTCATCCGGTCGTAATCAAATAGATTGTGTAAAGGTGATATTCGAAAACTAGGAATGGATCACTATGGAGGGGTTTGATGTGTAAAACCCGAACTGGTATTAATATGGACTCTTAAGTCGGTACATCCTTGCGGATCTTGCATTATCGCACCGTATGTACCAGTCTCAGCGATAGTTTCAACAAATTCACAATGGGCAAAAAACATATACTAACATCAACTGTATATATCCTAAAGTTAAATAGAGACTCTAAACATAAGGAATATAAAAGTTTCGCATGATGCGGTGGGAATTCGCATTTGCAACCTAACCATCGCATCATGTGAAATAGAACCATAAGAACCATATCTGATATTTACTGGTTATATTTGTATATCTCCTCTATTCCTCTTATTAACTATTACCATTATTTTATTTTATTTTATTATTTTCATTTTCATTTTATTTATTTTTCATTTTAGTATTACTATTATCTATTCCTCTTCTTTATATTTGTATATTTACTGGTTCATAAGAACCATATCTGCTATTGCCTCTATTTCACATGATGCGATGGTTAGGTTGCAAATGCGAATTCCCACCGCATCATGCAACACTTTTATATTCCTTATGTTTAGAGTCTCTATTTAACTTTAGGATATATACAGTTGATGTTAGTATATGTTTTTTGCCCATTGTGAATTTGTTGAAACTATCGCTGAGACCGGTACATACGGTGCGATAATGCAAGATCCGCAAGGATGTACCGACTTAAGAGTCCATATTAATACCAGTTCGGGTTTTACACATCAAACCCCTCCATAGTGATCCATTCCTAGTTTTCGAATATCTTAAATATCACCTTTACACAATCTATTTGATTACGACCGGATGAATATATAGTAGATCTGTTGCTTCAGAGATCATGCAAACCTACTGAGGAAAGGGCCGTGTATAAAGCACATGTGAGCCCAGAAACGCGTCTAGGTATAAGATTATTATACATCACCGCTACCTGACTGTTCAAAGGCGAACTCCGATCCAGTTCTGCTAAGCAGTACACCATTCCCGGAATCATCTTCCAGGCAGCATTGCCCAAGCGCCTGTGACGTCACCCACCATCGAGTTACCTAGAAGTCCGCACCTGTTTCATCGTGTGGTTACCATCTGCAGCGAAACATCAGCAAGCGGTTACTATTACAGCTGGTCTGTGGCAGGCAGACCGCCGCGAGGACGCATGCCAGCGTCTGGTACCACCTAATCGGTACCACCTAATCGTGCGGACTCCACATTTCAACTCAAGGTGACTTTCTATCGGGATGTATTGCAGACTGGTAACTATAATTTACCCATTCTACGTTTAAAATTTGGAATCTATATCCTATATGGGACTTTACCTTACGTATAATTGGAATCCATACCTTTAAGGGACATTTAACCCATTTGAAATATCGGAGGCCGGATTTAAAGTATTATTGCATTGTTAAAAAATTCTCAAAAAAATTCTCAATGCTAGCTATTGGTGTGTGTATAAGTTTTATAAGTTTTATATTGTATTTTTTCCTCGGCACAAGGGCCCTTGTGTTTCGAGGAGTTATTGTTTATATTTTATATGTATTTTATTGTGTAATAAATTTGCACTTTCATATTATAATTGAAGCACGATCCAGTCATCATTTTTACCATTACATCACTGTATCAGGCAACTGATGCTAGCCTAGAGGGGTTGGCTACTTTTTTAGTTTTGTTTCCCTTATCACAACACCAGGTGTAGGTGTACAGCCCTCTTACCTCGGCTAGTTAATTGTGAGCTGCACATCCCCAGTTTTTTACCTATTTTAATTTACAAATCTGTTTAACTTTCTGGAGCCAGTTGATATATAAAAAAAGTTTTTTCCTTGATCAGATTTGCAAAAAATGCTCTAATTCTTAAAGGCTTACTCTGCTCCTCAGCTTCCGGAACATTGAGTTCCTTAACGCTGTGTGTGGGCTTCCGTGTTCACGCCCACCCCCTCATGACGTCACGCCCTGTCATGTGACGTCACGTCCCACCCCTCAATGCAAGTCTATGGGAGGGGGTGTGATAGACGTCGTTACGAGGGGGCGGGCGTGAACACGGAAGCCCGCACACAGCATTAAGGAACTCAATGTTCCGGACGCTGAGGAGTGGAGTAACCCTTTAAGATTAAAATGGGCTTTGTCCTTCAGGGGTTAATCAATGTATATTACAAATATACATATAATGGTATTATCTACATTATATCAAAAGTTTTTGTTAAAGACAGGTACACTTTAAAGGAACATTTTGGAGAAATAAAGATACTATATTATACCTAGAAGGGGTGTGCCATGATTTCCCTATGTAGAGCTTCTTCAATCTCCGTGTCATGCTCCACCTACTCAGGCCCTTAGTATAAAGCTAAGTTCCAGATTTTGCCAGTAGCTCTTGGTTCAGATGCTTCTTTATTTATTCTTAAAATGTACTCCGGTGAATTTTTTTTTTTTTTAAATCAACTGGTGCTAAAATGATAAACAGATTTGTAAATTACTTCTATTTAAAAAAAATCATAATCCTTCCAGTACTTATCAGCTGCTGTATACTACAGAGGAAGTTTTTTTATTTTATTTTTTGTATCTTCTGTCTGACAACAGTGCTCTCTGCTGACACCTCTGTCTCTTTCAGGAACTGTCAAGAGCAGGATAGGTTTGCTATGGGGATTTGCTCCTACTCTGGGCAGTTTCTGAGACAGACAGAGATGTCAGCAGAGAGCACTGTGTTCAGACAGAAAATAACTACACAACTTCCTCTGGAACATACAGCAGCTGATAAGTACTAGAAGAGATTGAGATTTTAAAATGTATTTACAAATCTGTTTAATGTTCTGGCACCAGTTGATTAAGAAAAAAAGTTTTTCACCAAAGTACCTATTTAACATGATACAAAATCACATACTGTGGATAGTGGAGTGACGCGTTTTGACTGTGAACCCGGTCTTAGTCATACTGATCAGCTGTAAAAATCAACTTGACTATAAGGAGGATGGACCACCCACTACAGGTGAAAAATAAGTAATTTGGTCCACCTCTCCATGTCACGTGATTTTACAGTGATTAACCCCACATGATCTTTTATACAATATTAAAAAAAATCCAAATGGCTGTGACTACAACATGAGAAATTGGATTTGGTAATTTGGGGGTCACAACGTGACCCCATTTAGTGCAAATCAGCTCAGCTCCCCCTTTGCAAGGACGAAGTGCACGGACAGCTGTGGAGCAACAGCAACTTGTAAGCACACGTAGAGAAATCCAGTGCAAAACGGCATCATAAGGAAACCACAGGTCATAGGAAACCACAGGATTACAGAAAGTCATACATTTAATGATGCAGTTTTAACCCCTTAAAGGATAGGGAATAAGGATAAGGATAGGGAATAAGATGCCTGATCGCGGGGGTCCCGCTGCTGGGGACCCACGTGATCTTGCACGTAGCACCCTAGTTTAAATCAGTCCCCGGAGCATTTTCACTCTGGATCTGATTACCGGCGAGCACAGGGCCACAGCTGTCACCCCTCCCATAGGCTTGCATTGAGGGGCGGAGCGTTACGTCACACGGGGGCGGAGGCGTGATGTCACACGCTGCTGGCCCTGTGGTCGCTGGTAATCAGACCCGGAGTGAACATGCTCCGGGGACTTATTTTAACTGAAGTGCAATCAGGCATTTTATCCCCTGTCCTTTGGATAGGGGATAAGATGTATAAGCGCTGGAGTACCCCTTTAACCCCTTAAGGACGCAGGACGTAAATGTACGTCCTGGTGAGGTGGTACTTAACGCACCAGGACGTACATTTACGTCCTAAGCATAACCGCGGGCATCGGAGCGATGCCCGTGTCATGCGCGGCTGATCCCGGCTGCTGATCGCAGCCAGGGACCCGCCGGCAATGGCCGACGCCCGCGATCTCGCGGGCGTCCGCCATTAACCCCTCAGGTGCCGGGATCAATACAGATCCCGGCATCTGCGGCAGTTCGCGATTAAAATGAACGATCGGATCGCCCGCAGCGCTGCTGCGGGGATCCGATCATTCATAACGCCGCACGGAGGTCCCCTCACCTTCCTCCGTGCGGCTCCCGGCGTCTCCTGCTCTGGTCTGTGATCGAGCAGACCAGAGCAGGAGATGACCGATAATACTGATCTGTTCTATGTCCTATACATAGAACAGATCAGTATTAGCAATCATGGTATTGCTATGAATAGTCCCCTATGGGGACTATTCAAGTGTAAAAAAAAATGTAAAAAAATGTAAAAGTGAAAGTAAAAAAAAAGTGAAAAATCCCCTCCCCCAATAAAAAAGTAAAACGTCCGTTTTTTCCTATTTTACCCCCAAAAAGCGTAAAAAACATTTTTTATAGACATATTTGGTATCGCCGCGTGCGTAAATGTCCAAACTATTAAAATAAAATGTTAATGATCCCGTACGGTGAACGGCGTGAATGAAAAAAAATTTTAAAAGTCCAAAATTCCTACTTTTTTAATACATTTTATTAAAAAAAAAATTATAAAAAATGTATTAAAAGTTTTTTATATACAAATGTGGTATCAAAAAAAAGTACAGATCATGGCGCAAAAAATGAGCCCCCTTACCGCCGCTTATACGGAAAAATAAAAAAGTTATAGGTCATCAAAATAAAGGGATTATAAACGTACTAATTTGGTTAAAAAGTTTGTGATTTTTTTTAAGTGCAACAATAATATAAAAGTATATAATAATGGGTATCATTTTAATCGTATTGACCCTCAGAATAAAGAACACATGTCATTTTTACCAGAAATTGTACGGCGTGAAAACAAAACCTTCCAAAATTAGCAAAATTGCGTTTTTCGTTTTAATTTCCCCCAAAAAATAGTGTTTTTTGGTTGCGCCATACATTTTATGATATAATGAGTGATGTCATTACAAAGGACAACTGGTCGCGCAAAAAACAAGCCCTCATACTAGTCTGTGGATGAAAATATAAAAGAGTTATGATTTTTAGAAGGCGAGGAGGAAAAAATGAAAACGTAAAAATTAAATTGTCTGAGTCCTTAAGGCCAAAATGGGCTGAGTCCTTAAGGGGTTAAGGACCAGAACAATTTTATTTTTACATTTTAGTTTTTTCCTCCTCGCCTTCTAAAAATCATAATTCTTGTATATTTCGATCCACAGACCCATATGAGGGCTTGTTTTTTGCGACACCAATTGTACTTTGTAACTACATCCCTTATTTTACCATAAAATGTACGGTGCAACCAAACAAATATTATTTATGTGGGAAAATTGAAAAGAAAACCGCAATTTAGCAAATTTTGCAAGGTTTTGTTTTCACGCTGTACACTTTCTGGAAAAATGACATGTTTTCTTTATTCTCAATACGATTAAAATGATACCCATGATTATATTCTTTTCTATAATTGTACCACTTAAAAAAAAAATCTCGAACCATTTTAACTAAATTTGTATGTTTGAAATTGCCCTATTGTGACCACCTATAACTTTCTCATTTTCCCGTATATGGGGCGGTATGAGGGCTAATTTTTTGCACCATGATCTGTAGTTTTTATCAGTACCACTTTTACTTAGGTTTTACTTTTTTATGAATTTTTTATACATTTTTTTGGGGGGAAAAAAAGCAGCAATTTTGGACTTTTTACTTTTTTTACGTTTACGCCATTCACCGTACAGGATAATTAACAATAAATTTTAATAATTCAGACTTTTTACGCATGCGGCGATACCAAATATGTGTATTATTTTTTTTATGCTTTTTTGGGGGGTAAAATGGGAAAAACGGACGTTTTACTTTTTATTGGGGGAGGGGATTTTTCAATTTTTTTTTACTTTTTTTATTTTACATCTTGTTACTTTTTTTTTTTTTTACACTTTAATAGTCCCCATAGGAATCATTTGATTACTAATACTGTTAAAGGACATCTGCAGTGCTGGGCAAAAAAACTTTTTTTAATTTCTCATTTAATAGGTCTTTGAAAGACCTTTCCAACGATGTCTCCCCCATCAAAATTGGCCCAGTCTTTCTCCCGTTATCAGCACACGAATTACGGAGGAGAAGTGAAAATAAAACTACATCTCCCATCATGCCTTGTGCTTACTTCCTGTAAGCTGCTGCCCTCCCCCTGTTCTATCCCCCCCCCCCCCCCCCCCCCGAGCAAATTATTATATTGTAACGCCCACATCTCCCTTCCCTATGCATACACCCTCCCCTTCTGCTCATCTCCCCCTCCCCATGCTGCTCCTGTCCGGTGATGAAGCAGCTGCCTCCGTGCTCACTGTAGTGTGGGCTCTGGAGAGTGGAGAGTGAAAGGAAAAATGGTAAAAACATAATTGTTTGTCTATAAAACTGTCCTGATATTGTTGGTCCCTCCATCTTTTTCACAACTACAACTCCAAGCATGCCCAGTTATTTTATATGCTGTTCGGGCATGCTGGGAATTCCAGTGGTGCCTCCAGCTGTTGCAAGACTACAAATCCCAGCATGCCCTGTCAGCTTTCTGCTGTATGTGCATGCTTGGAGTTGCAGAGGTGACTCCAGCTGTTGTAAGACTATACATCCAAGCATGCCGTGACAGCTTTCTGCTGTTTGAGTGTATAAAGGAGTTGTAGTTCACCAACACCTCTACTGTATCAGGAGACTCCTGGGAGTTGTAGTTCACCAACACCTCTATTGTACCTCTGTAGTCTCCTGGGAGTTGTAGTTCACCAACACCTCTATTGTACCTCTGTAGTCTCCTGGGAGTTGTAGTTCACCAACACCTCTACTGTATCAGGAGACTCCTGGGAGTTGTAGTTCACAAACACCTCTACTGTATCAGGAGACTCCTGGGAGTTGTAGTTCACCAACACCTCTATTGTATCTCTGTAGTCTCCTGGGTGTTGTAGTTCACCAACACCTCTATTGTACCTCTGTAGTCTCCTGGGAGTTGTAGTTCACCAACACCTCTATTGTATCTCTGTAGTCTCCTGGGAGTTGTAGTTCACCAACACCTATATTGTATCTCTGTAGTCTCCTGGGAGTTGTAGTTCACAACACCTCTATTGTATCTCTGTAGTCTCCTGGCTGGGAGTTGTAGTTCACCAACACCTATATTGTATCTCTGTAGTCTCCTGGGAGTTGTAGTTCACCAACACCTCTATTGTATCTCTGTATTCTCCTGGGAGTTGTAGTTCATACACCAGTGTTTCCCAACCAGGGTGCCTCCAGATGTTGCAAAACTACTACTCCCAGCATTCCCTGGTTGGGAAACACTGGCATACACACACACATAACAGAGACTACAACTCCCAGCATGTGTCATTCAGTAGTTCTCCCCCCCCCCCCCCCCCCTCACACACAGAATCAGTATGATATTTATTCCCTGTATACACCACCAGCCCGTGCAGTGTAATATGTCTCCTTCACACACACGTCCTCCCCTCCCTGCTCTGTGGTTTGCTCTGTGTTTCCCCCATGAAAACTTGAATCCTCCCCGTGATAAGTGAGGTCCTATGTAGACAGAGCAGGGGAGGGGGGAGGAGCTGTGGACGTCCTCATTCTCCCCCTGCTTGAATCTTACAGATAGGGGCGTTTCTGAGGATGAGCCTATGGCTGCCTCAGAAAGCACCCGCTCATGCATATGCATAAGAGGGAGGAGCTGACAGAGGCTAGGGGGAGCACAAACACTGCTGGGAGGAAGAGATCTCCGTCCCCAAGATGGCGGCTGCAATGGAATGAATAGGGGACGGACGCAGGACTACTGGGCTATGCTGGCAACTCTAATATCTCAGAAACGGCTGCATATAGGTAAATAGAACTAATTGACTGAATTGTATAACTTTTGTTTGGGGAACATTTGGGCAGGGATTTTTGACCACTACAGTTGTCCTTTAAGTGCTATGTATAGGGCATAGCACTGATCAGTATTATCGGCGATCTTCTGCTCTGGTCTGCTCGATCTCAGACCAGAGCAGGAGACCCCGGGAGACAGCCGGAGCCAGGTGAGGGGACCTCCGGCCGCCATGCTGGATGATGCGCTGTGAGCGATCCGATCATCCATTCAAAGAGTAACGCACTGTCGCAAATGCCGTGATCTGTATTGATCACGGCATCTGAGGGGTTAATGGCAGACATCTGCACGATCGCGGATGTCCACCATTACTGGCGGTTCCCTGGCTGCTGATAGCAGCCGGGACCTGCCACGCATGACGCGAACACCACTCCGGTGCTCGCGGTTATGGTGGCGCGTAAATGTACGTCATGGTGCCTTAAGCATTTACATCCATCGTTAAGGGGTTAAGCATTTAAGAAAACACCTAAAGAGCAAGAACTGATTTGCGCTGGATTTCTCTTTGTGTGTCTACATTAACTTACATTAGCTGAGATCAAGCACGATTTAAGAAGAACAACATGGCAATTTTTGACTGTGCAACCCATTTTTGATCTGTAGCCCTAAACTAATACTGTCACCTTGTTCTTTATACAGTAATAGTCACTGCACACAGATAAACAGTGATCTTCTGAATGCTACCTATCAATAATAGCACCCACATAAACTATAAGGCCATGTTCACACGACAGAATTTCCAGACGGAGAATCTGCATGCGGACATTCTGCAAACCGCAGGGCACCGGCGGACTCCGTCGTGTGCACAAAACAGAAGAATCCTGTTGAATTCAACAGGACTCTTCTGCAGCGGAAACTCCATGGCAAATTTTAATGCTGAATCTGGCACGGAAATTCCAACGTGTGAACATGGCCTAACAGTGATCTTCTCAGTGCTGCCTATCAGTAATATTGCCCACATTTACTATAACAGTGATCTCAGTGCTGCCTATCAGTAATAGCGCCCATATATACTATAACAGTGATCTTCTCAGTGCTGCCTATCAGTAATAGCGCCCATATATACTATAACAGTGATCTTCTCAGTGCTGCCTGTCAGTAATAGTGCCCACATATACTATAACAGTGATCTCAATGCTGCCTGTCAGTAATAGCACCCACATATACTATAACAGTGATCTTCTCAGTGCTGCCTGTCAGTAATAGTGCCCACATATACTATAACAGTGATCTTCTCAGTGCTGCCTGTCAGTAATAGCACCCACATATACTATAACAGTGATCTCCTCAGTGCTGCCTGTCAGTAATAGCACCCACATATACTATAACAGTGATCTCCTCAGTGCTGCCTGTCAGTAATAGCACCCACATATACTATAACAGTGATCTTCTCAGTGCTGCCTGTCAGTAATAGTGCCCACATATACTATAATAGTGATCTTCTCAGTGCTGCCTGTCAGTAATAGCACCCACATATACTATAACAGTGATCTTCTCAGTGCTGCCTATCAGTAATAGCGCTCACATATACTATAACCGTGATCTTCTCAGTGCTGCCTTTCAGTAATAGCGCCCACATATACTATAACAGTGATCTCATCAGTGCTGCCTGTCAGTAATAGTGCCCACATATACTATAACAGTGATCTCAGTGCTGCCTATCAGTAATAGCACTCACATATACTATAACCGTGATCTTCTCAGTGCTGCCTTTCAGTAATAGCGCCCACATATACTATAACAGTGATCTCCTCAGTGCTGCCTGTCAGTAATAGCGCCCACATATACTATAACAGTGATCTTCTCAGTGCTGCCTGTAAGTAATAGTGCCCACATATACTATAACAGTGATCTTCTCAGTGCTGCCTGTCAGTAAGAGCGCCAACATATACTACAGTAGTCCCTCAAGTTACAATATTAATCTCTTTCCAGGACGACCATTGTATGTTGAGACCAGAACTCTATGGAAACCTGGTAATTGGTTCTGAAGCCCCAAAATGTCATCCAAAAATAGGAAAAAGTGAGGATTAAAGAAAAATAAGTAGATAACTAATATAGATAAAGAAAATCCTTACATATGAAGGTAAGAAAAATCTGCTGGGAACTGTAAATCACTGTCTATGTAGAGGACAGGAGCTTCTTCAGGGTCCTGTACAGTACACACAATGTCCTAAAAAAGTAACATGGAGCAGCCCCTACCTGGTATCCAAAGGAGCAGCTAACCCTGGCACAGGTAAAGAGTACAGAACATGTAATACCTCCCTGTACTGTAGGGGGCGCTACCAGACAGGAATTCAGTGCATGCACTTCTGTAATACAGGGGATTTACCAGTGAATGCCCATTCTGATTGGTCAGATCTTTCAGCCATTGACATGTTTCACAGATCTGGACTATCCGTAGCATTGTATGTTGAGTTTGGATTCAAGTTACAATGGTCCAGAAAAGACCATTGTATGTTGAAAATATTGTATGTTGAGGCCATTGTAAGTTGAGGGATTACTGTATAACAGTGATCTTCTCAGTGCTGCCTGTCAGTAATAGCGCCCACATACACTACAACAGTGATCTCAGTGCTGCCTATCAGTAATAGTACCCACATATACTATAACAGTGATCTTCTCAGTGCTGCCTGTCAGTAATAGCACCCACATATACTATAACAGTGATTTCAGTGCTGCCTATCAGTAATAGCATCCACATGTACTATAACAGTGATCTCCTCAGTGCTGCCTGTCAGTAATAGTGCCCACATATACTATAACAGTGATCTTCTCCGTGCTGCCTGTCAGTAATAGCGCCCACATATACTATAAAAGGGATCTCAGTGCTGCCTATCAGTAATAGCGCCCACATATACTATAACAGTGATCTCCTCAGTGCTGCCTGTCAGTAATAGCGCCCACATATACTATAACAGTGATCTCCTCAGTGCTGCCTATCAGTAATAGCGCCCACATATACTATAACAGTGATCTCCTCAGTGCTGCCTATCAGTAATAGTGCCCACATATACTATAACAGTGATCTCAGTGCTGCCTGTCAGTAATAGCGCCCACATATACTATAACAGTGATCTCCTTAGTGCTGTCTATCAGTAATAATGCCCACATATACTATAACAGTCATCTTTTCAGTGCTGCCTATCAGTGATAGCATCCACATGTACTATAACAGTGATCTCCTCAGTGCTGCCTGTCAGTAATAGCACCCACATATACTATAACAGTGATCTCAGTGCTGCCTATCAGTAATAGCGCCCACATATACTATAACAGTGATCTCCTCAGTGCTGCCTATCAGTAATAGCGCCCACATATACTATAACAGTGATCTTCTCAGTGCTGCCTGTCAGTATAAGCGCCCACATATACTATAACAGTGATTTCCTCAGTGCTGCTTGTCAGTAATAGCGCCCACATATACTATAACAATGATCTCAGTGCTGCCTATCAGTAATAGTGCCCACATATACTATAACAGTGATCTTCTCAGTGCTGCCTGTCAGTAATAGCGCCCACATATACTATAACAGTGATCTCCTCAGTGCTGCCTATCAGTAATAGCGCCCACATATACTATAACAGTGATCTTCTCAGTGCTGCCTATCAGTAATAGCGCCCACATATACTATAACAGTGATCTCAGTGCTGTCTATCAGTAATAGTGCCCACATATACTATAACAGTGATCTTCTCAGTGCTACCTGTCAGTAATAGCACCCACATATACTATAACAGTGATTTCAGTGCTGCCTATCAGTAATAGCATCCACATGTACTATAACAGTGAACTCCTCAGTGCTGCCTGTCAGTAATAGCACCCACATATACTATAACAGTGATCTCCTCAGTGCTGCCTGTCAGTAATAGCGCCCACATATACTATAACAGTGATCTCAGTGCTGCCTGTCAGTAATAGCGCCCACACATACTATAACAGTGATCTCCTCAGTGCTGCCTTTCAGTAATAGCGCCCACATATACTATAACAGGGATCTCCTCAGTGCTGCCTGTCAGTAATAGCGCTCATTTTATTCTTCATACAGTAATAGTTTTCCTTTTAATGCCCCACACTGTAAAAATGCCCCTATGTGCCCCTACTGTGTAATAATGCCCCCCTTCATGCTCCTTACTGTACTACAGATCACGGTGCAAAAAAATAGCCCTCATGCAGCTCTTTATACGGAAAAATTAGAAAATTATAGGGGTCAGTATAGGGCAATGTTACAAGTTTTTTTTTACAAGTAGCATAATAATAGAAAAGCTTGTAACATGGGGATCATTTTAATGATATTGGCCTACAGAATAAAGAAAAACATTTAGTTTTACCATAAAGTGCACTGCATAAAAACAAAAATCCTCCAAAATTTGCTAAATTGCGGTTTTCTTTTCAATTTCCCTAAGAAAACAGAAATAATAAGAAGTGCCTAAAACAACCCCACACAAAGAAAGGGTGATCCCTAATGTGAAATACAATGGTACCAACTGTATTGTTCTTCAAATAAGTAGCAGGTCCACTAAAAATGGTTGCTCAAAGAATATAACCAATCCGAGCAGCACGGCAGACCGCTGCTTAGGTAACAGTAATTCACCCCCTTAATGCGTTTCTACTGGCTGCTATGTCAGTTTAGAGCCATTTTTAGAACCTCTATTCACAAAGACTCCTGCCGTACTGCAGGCACATCTTATAAAATACTTAAAGTACTACCAGTGGTCCCTCAAGTTACAATATTAATTGGTTCCAGGACGACCATTGTATGTTGAAACCATTGCATGTTGAGACCATAACTCTATGGAAACCTGGTAATTGGTTCTAAAGGCCCAAAATGTCATCCAAAAATAGGAAAAAGTGAGGATTAAAGAAAAATAAGTAAACAACGAAAATACTTACATATAAAAGTAAGAAAGATCTGCTGGGAGCTGTAAGCACTGTCTATGTCAGCGTTTCCCAAGCAGGGCGCCTCCAGTTGTTGCAAAACTACAACTCCCAGCATGCCCGGACAGCCTTTGGCTGTCCGGGCATGCTGGGAGTTGTAGTTTTGCAATAGTTGGGGGCACCCTGCTTGGGAAACACTGGTCTATGTAGAGGAAAGGAGCTTCTTCGGGGTCCTGTACAGTACACAGTGTCCTAAAAAAGAAATATGGAGTCGCTCTCACCTGGTGTCCAAAGGAGCAGCTAACCCTGGCACAGGTAAATAGTACAGAACATGTAATACCTCCCTGTACTGTAAGGGGCGCTACCAGACACCAGTCAGTGCATACGCTTCAGTAATACAGGGATTTTACCAGTGAATGTCCATTCTGATTGGTCGGTTCTTCCGGCCATTGACACATTTCACAGGTCTGGACTGTCTGTAGTAATGTATGTTGAGTCTGGTTTCAACTTACAATGGTCCAGAAGAGACCATTGTATGTTGAAACTATTGTATGTTGAGGCCATTGTAAGTTGAGGGATCCCTGTATGGAGTCTTTTACCACAAGGTGACCGTGTAATAGGGTAAACAATTGTAAAGTGCTGATCACTAAATATTGCACAATTCCCAGTGTAAACATGCAGTTTGACAATGTAAACAAAGGACGATATTGCCCTTAGTCGTCAGTATTGCACTATCTCTGTGCTAATATTGTAAATGTGACATTAACCCTTATTGTAGTTTTCACTAGTAGTGACCTGCATAGGCATCTACAGCATCCGTAGTAAGCAGTTTATAGCAGCAATGCCCAAAAGCTGAGCGCCATCCACATTAGGGATGCACTCCCTTTTGCAGGTTGCTCGCGGTCCCGTCGGTACCCTGACGATGCGCCTACGATCCCCGCATGCGCGGCGAAGGTCGTGGAGATTGACATCAGTGCTGTTCGGGGAAGCCGCATTCAGTGCAGCGGCCGGATGACGTAACCCGGAGTGCGCTGTGTACAGAAGGCGTACCCCGATGACGCAAGACGTTGCACGGCGGTGTGCATAAGAAGGGACCGTGAGCTACCTGCAAAAGGGAACGCATCCCTAATGTGGATGGCACTAAGCTTCTGGGCATTGCTGCTATAAACTGCTTACTAAGGATGCTGTAGATGCTTATTCAGGTCACTACTAGGGAAAAGTACAATAAGGGTTAATGTCACATTTACAATATTATCACAGGGATACTGCAATACTTTCTACTAAGTGCAATGTCATCCTTTGTTTGTCAACCTGCATGTTTACACTGGGAATTGTGCAATATTTCGCGATCAGCATTTTATAATTGTTTACCGTACGTTCACACTACGGAATTCCATGGGCAGAATTCTGTGAGCGGTGTGAACTTAACATTAGTGTGAATGGGTTGCGCTGAAATTTTTTCGCGCAAAGAAAGATCATGTTTAGAGATGAGCGAATCGAAGTTGACGAACCCAAATTCGTTACGAATTTCATGAAAAATTTGATTCGCAACGAATGCGAATATCGCCGCGATTCGATCGCGTGAATCGCTTCATTAAACTCCATTTTACAGCGTTCCAGGCTATTGTAGAGCTAAGATGGCGGATCCACATGTGAGTGCATGGGGCAGGGGATTATGGGAGGTCGGGAGACAGCGGCGGGAATGAAGGTAGGCGGGATGACCCTGAATCACATGGGAGATGCAGCCTATCAGTATTCACTGACCCCTGTGATGTCACAGCCCCTATATAATCGGCGGCCATCTTGTCTCTCTTCATTTCATCTATGCACTCAGATAGAGAGGACGGGACTGTGTGTGTGTGAATAGCTCATACCACAGCGTTACACTACAACTGCTAGTCACATAAGCATTAGGGAAAGGCAGGAGTGCAGAGTGCTGTGCTGTTACTCTGAGAAGGATCATTGATTGCTAAACCTCCTATTCACGTTATTGAGCATTGCAGCAGAGAGGGGCAGATAGCTGTCAGCTGCCTCATACACATCTCCAAGCTGCCTGAACTTTATCAACCATCTCATCTCCTCATTTTTAAGGCCAATTGAGTTTATTTTTATTTGCTCCACAAATGTCCTGCTGCTCAGAATTGTGTGACAGAGTGCAATTTAGGGTTTAATCCCTATTTTTTTTTTTTTGTGGTTATGCACTGTTGGGTCCTGCTGCTGTTCAGAAATACGTGATTGTTCAGTGGACTGTAGTGCATTTTGTACCTGTTAATCTGTCAAGGGGCTGGCTACATACTGTGCAAGTCCAAACAATACTCTTCACTGGCTGTTTTTTTTTTAGTACCTGTTAAGCTGTCAAGGTGCTCCATACCATCAAAGTCCAAACAATAGTATCCACCGGCTGGTGTTTTACAAAAATACAGTTTTTTCTGCTAATAGTTAGGCATATTACTGCCCTCATCAGTGCATACCGCATAGGTACATCCAAATATTGTACCATCTAGTACCTGTTAATCTGTCAAGGGCCTACATACTGTGAGAGGACAGCCAAAAGTAATCACCTGCTGCTGTTCTAGACAAATACTGTTTAAAGAGTAGTGTAGCGTATTGTAATACCCTCATAAATGCACTAAGTATGTCAGGCAGAGAAATACCAGGACGTGCACAGAGGAGTGGCAGAGGCCTAAATACTTCAGGCAGAGTTGGCAGCAGACTAGGGGCGAGTGGCAGCAGGAATCGCAGCGAGAGGCCTGAGCTCCCTTTATCAGCCAGCGGTCGTGTCTCCACCAGCAACCCATCTGCCGTCGTGGATTGGTTAACACGCTCATCCACATCATCACAAGTGACCTCTGACACCCCCAGTCAACAGTCGGTGGGTTCCTCAGACACAACCCTCAGTTGGCATGGCCCGGGAGCAGTCCCTGTCCTCCCATTGCCTTTGTCCTATGTTGTTCCCTCTCCTAAAGAAGAATCTTATGCTGTGGGTTCAGCTCCACTATTTACTGAGGACTGAGGCAGCTACTGGACAGCCAAGAAGGGGAGGAGACATGCGCCGCTTGCTCCGCTAGACGGCCAAGTAGTGATGCGGAGAGTGACGTGGGAGCGGTGTTGCAAGTGTTCAGGGTCCTGAAGCAGACACTGTTGTGGAACCTGAGGAGGACATCAGTGACGTGCGCACAACTGTTGATGATGATGAAGCCGATCGCAATTGGGAGCCGGGTGCAGAAGGGGCTTCATCATCATCAGAAGAAGAGAGTTGCAGGTTGCCCTTGAGGCAGCAAGGCGGTAGCATGGTTGGAAATCAGCGTGGCGGCAGTAGTGGAAATTCAGGAGCCAAACGTGCCCGGGGGAGACCACCTGCTTCGCGGCAGCCTACCTTTCCAGGAGGTAGTGGAACAGGGGTTCCTGGAGACGGCGCCAGTAGCAGTCCATTAGTGCGGACTGCGGGTGGGAAAATCAGCTACTCGGCGGTGTGGAAGTTTTTCAAAAGGCATCCGGAGGAGGTTCACATAGCCACATGCAAGATCTGTCGGTGAAGCGTGGCCAGGGTCCCAATGTGGCACCACGGCCCTGTGTCAACACATGCTTCGCCAACATAAAGCGACCTGGGAGAACCGTGGCTCCGATGTAGTGGTCCAGCCTGCTGCATCACCCAGTGGCCATCCGCTCCCTCCTTCATCCAGCCAAGGCTCCACCACCTCAGCCGAAGGGAGCTGTGTGTCAAACCCTCCTTCTGTCGCTCCTGCTTCTCCCGCTTTTAGTCAGCCATTCCGCCAACAATCCAATGGCGAAGCCATGTCCAAGAGACAACAGTATGCGCCCACTCATCCATAGCGCAGAAGTTGAGTGTGCTCCTGTCCAAGTTGCTGGTGTTGCAGTACCTCCCTTTTCAAGTGGTGGACTCTGCACCTTTCAGAGAATTGATGGCTTGTGCCCAGCCGAGGTGGAGAGTCCCAAGCCGTCATTTCTATGCGAAGAAGGCAGTACCAGCCCTGCATAAGTTTGTACAAGAGAAGGTGGGCCAGTCCTTGAGCCTGTCGGTGTGCTCAAAAGTGCACGGCAGCGCCGACGTGTTGAGCTATAACTACGGGCAGGGACAATACTTGTCTTTTACGGCTCACTGGGTAAATGTGGTTCCTGCACAGCCACAACCGCAACTTGGACAGGTCACACCGCTTCCTCCTCCACGCTCTCGCTCACAGGCAGTTGGTCCTGTTACAGTGTGCGACGCCGCCTCCTCATGCTCCACCGTGTCCTCGGCCTCCACTGCATGTCCAAATCTCGGTGGCCCTTCATCGTACCATGTGTGTAGGGCACGGCGGTGTGAAGCCGTCCTTCACATGGTTTGCCTTGGCAAACGGGGTCACACAGGGAAGAAACTGCTAAAGTTCATTCGTAAAGAAATCAGAGTATGGCTTACTCCATGAAATCTGGAAATGGGAACCATGGTGACCGACAACGAGAAGAACATTGTGTCCGCGCTGCGACAAGGAAATGTGAAACATGCGCCCTGCATGGCACACATGTTGAATCTGGTTGTCAAGCACTTCCTGAAGTCTTCACCCCATTTGCAAAACATCCTGAAAATGGCAAGGAAACTGTGCATGCACTTCAGCCACTCGTACAGTGCCAAGCACACCTTCCTTGAGCTGCAGCATCAGAACGGTATCCCACAACATAGTCTTATTTGTGACGTTGCCACACGTTGGAATTCCACCCTCCATATGTTGGACAGACTATACGAACAAAGAAAAGCCATCACCGATTTCTTGATGATCCAAGCAGATAGGAGTACTCCCCTGTGTAACTTCAATGTGAACCAGTGTCAGCTCATACGTGACACCTGCCATTGCTGAGGCCCTTTGAGGAAGCCACATTATTTGTGAGTCGCCTGGATTATGCCATGAACGACGTAATTCCACTCCTACATTTCCTACAACAAATGATTGAAACCATGGCTGGTCACGGCAATGGAGACGTTGCGCCTACATCTCAAGGCTACATAAGCCCTGTGAGGGCTGAACCTGAGGAGGAGGATGATGAGGGGCAGAGCGGAGCACAGTTTAGGTTGGATGGGATGGCCGGTGTTTCTAGTCTTCGGACAGGAGAGGAGGAGCAGGAGCAGCCAGAGGAGCTGGAGGGTTATGAGGAAGTTGAGACAGAGGACCCAGACACACCGTGGCAGTATGCAGTGGAGATGGAGGCAGGTAGTCCCTCCGAGTCACTGGCGCAAATGGCACGATGCATGCTCAGTTGCTTGTGTAGTGACCCCCGAATTGTCAAAATTCGTCAGCGGGATGACTTCTGGATCTCCATCTTATTAGACCCTCGCTACAGTCCCAAAATGGGGGCCTTTTTTTTACACCCACTGAGAGGGAGGACAAACTGACCTACTACAGAGAGATTCTGTCAGTTGGCTGATGCCTATCGGCCACATGGTTCATCCACTTGCAGGTCTGACTCGGGGGGGCCCTCTGCACTCACCTTCCACTGCCATGGCTTCTGGGGAGGGGAGAGGTGGAAGGAGCAGTACCAGCTCAATCAGCAGCAGCCTGAGTCTACAGTCGCTGATGAGTAGCTTTCTTCACCCGCATAGTGAAGCAACTCATCAGCAGCAGGTAGACATGCAGCAGGACCTGAACCAGCAGGTGATGGCATACCTTGACATGGCCATGCCAACAACCATGGAAGATCCGCTGGACTTCTGGGCAGCCAAACTTGATTTATGGCCACAACTAGCAGAGTTTGCCCTGGAAAAGCTGTCCTGCCCGGCCAGTAGTGTGCCATCAGAGGGGGTGTTTAGTGCGGCTGGGGCCATAGTCACCCCAAGGCGAACTCGTCTGTCCACTAAAAATGTGGAGAGACTGACATTTGTCAAGAGGAATCAGGGATGGATCAGCCTGGATTTCCAACCACCAATGCCAGATGGCTCGAAGTAGATTGACCATGCTTCTACAACAAAAATTTCTCAATTATGGTTGGTTATGAAACCTCTGGGGCAGACCTGGGCATTGTATGGCCCACTTGCCATATACAGCCCTTTGATTGGCTCTGACCGGCCCGTGCAGACTGGGGGACAACTATGCTCCTAATCTGGGGGACATATATGCTGCCTAATCTGGAGGACATCTATACTGCCTAATCTGGGGGACATCTGGGCTGAGAGCTGCACTACAGGACATTGACTGGGGGGAGGTGTTCTCAAATACTGATACAGAAGGTAAATGGGACATCTTTAAATACACTCTAAATAACTATACAGCTAAATATATACCAAAGGGGAACAAATATAAACGATTAAAACTAAATCCTACATGCCTGACAAACGATGTTAAAAGAGCAATAAACAACAAAAAAATAGCCTTCAAAAAATTCAAATCTGATGGGTCAGCCATAACATTTAAACAGTATAAGGAGCTTAATAAAATCTGTAAAATGTAATAAGCAGCAAAAATTCAAAATGAGAGACAGGTGGCCAAAGAAAGCAAAACTAATCCTAAATATTTTTTTAGATATATAAATACAAAAAAAAACAAGGACAGAGCATGTAGGACCCCTTAATAATGATAATGGGGAGGTTGTCACGGGCGATCAAGAGAAGGCGGAGCTACTGAATGGGTTCTTTAGTTCTGTATACACTATGGAAAAAGGAGCTGACATTGGCCAGGTCAGTGCTGGTAATACATCATGTAATGTACTGAACTGGCTTAATGTAGAGATGGTACGAGGTAAGTTAAGTAAAGTATATGTAAGCAAATCTCCAGGGCCGGATGGACTACACCCAAGAGTTCTTAGAGAGGTAAGTTCAGTAATATCTGTACCCTTGTTCATGATATTTAGAGATTCTCTGGTGTCTGGTATTGTGCTAAGGAACTGGCGCAAGGTTAATGTGGTACCAATCTTCAAGAAGGGCTCTAGGTCTTTGCCAGGCAATTATAGACCGGTAAGTCTAACGTGCATTGTGGGTAAATTGTTTGAAGGACTTATAAGGGATTACATACAGGAATACATAGGGGATAAGTATTATAAGTGATAGCCAGCATGGGTTTACTAAGGATAGAAGTTGTCAAACCAATCTAATTTGCTTTTATGAAGAGGTGAGTAGAAGCCTTGACAGAGGAATGGCTGTGGAAATAGTGTTTATGGATTTTGCCAAAGCGTTTGATACTGTCCCTCACAGACGTCTGACAGGTAAGTTAAGGTCTTTGGGCTTGGAAACTTTAGTTTGTAACTGGATTGAGCACTGGCTCATGGATCGTACCCAGAGAGTGGTGGTCAATGATTCGTACTCTGATTGGTCCCCGGTTATTAGTGGTGTACCCCAAGGTTCTGTACTGGGACCGCTGTTGTTTAAATTATTTATCAATGATATAGAGGATGGCATTAACAGCTCTGTTTCTATCTTTGCAGATGACACCAAGCTTTGTAGCACGGTACAGTCTATAGAGGATGTGCATAAGTTACAAGATGACTTGGATAGACTAAGTGTCTGGGCATCCACTTGGCAAATGAGGTTCAATGTGGATAAATGTAAAGTTATGCATCTGGGTACTAATAACCTGCATGCATCGTATGTCTTAGGGGGGATTAAACTGGCAGAGTCACTGGTAGAGAAGGATCTGGGTGTACTTGTAGATCACAGACTACAGAATAGCATGCAATGTCAGGCTGCTGCTTCCAAAGCTGGCAGGATATTGTCATGTATCAAAAGAGGCATGGACTCAAGGGACAGGGACATAATACTCCCCCTTTATAAAGCATTGGTACGGCCTCACCTGGAATATGCTGTTCAGTTTTGGTCGCCTGTTCATAAAAGGGACACTGCGGAGTTGGAAAGGGTGCAGAGACGCGCGACTAAACTAATATGGGGCATGGAACATCTTAGCTATGAGGAGCGATTAAAGGAGTTACAATTGTTTAGTCTTGAGAAGAGACGTTTAAGGGGGGATATGATAAACGTATATAAGTATATAAATGGCCCATACAAAAAATATGGAGAAAAACTGTTCCAGGTTAAACCCCCCGCCCAAAGGATGAGGGGGCACTCCCTCCATCTGGAGAAGAAAAGGTTTAGTCTAAAGGGGCGACAAGCCTTCTTTACCGTGAGGACTGTGAATTTATGGAATGGTCTACCTCAGGAACTGGTCACAGCAGGAACAATTAACAGCTTTAAAACAGGGTTAGATACATTCCTGGAACAAAATAACATTAATGCTTATGCAGAATTATAAAACTACATCCCTTCCCCTTATCCCCTTACACCCTTCACTTCAATTCCCTGGTTGGACTTGATGGACGTATGTCTTTTTTCAACCATACAAACTATGTAACTATGCAACTATCTATGCTGCCTAATCTGGGGGACAAGTATGCTCCCAATCTGGGGGACATATATGCTACCTAATCTGGGGGACATCTATGCTGCCTAATCTGGGGGACATCTATGCTGCCTAATCTGGGGGACAAGTATGCTCCTAATGTGGGGGACAAGTATGCTCCTAATCTGGGGGACATCTATGCTGCCTAATCTGGGGGACAACTATGCTCCTAATCTGGGGGACAGCTATGCTCCTAATCTGGGGGACAACTATGCTCCTAATATGGGGGAAACTGATGCTTCTGGCCTTGGGCCTATACATTTTTGAAGTTTAGCAGTAGCTAAATACATGCTTAATGCAAATGTCAACATTGATCTTTAAATGTAAGGGGTTATGAAACCCTCTTGGGTACTGCGAATGACTGCTCCAGAATCATTCTGTGTCTTTCAGGAACTACTTGTCTCCCTGGTGCCTCAGGCCTTGGACCTATAATTTTCTGACGTTTAGCAGTAGCTAAATACATGCTTAATGCAAATTTCAACAATGATTGTTAAATTCTCGGCGCTCTGCCAGGGCCTTCTCCTACCCCGCCGGGGCCGATCCGAGGACCTCACTAAACCATCCAATTGTTAGTAGAGACATGCCGGGACTTAATGAACCCTAGCTTATGACCAGCACTTAGTTGTGATTCTTCTTTCCTGGCAAAAATGATCCCTATTGCCAACGGGAGACGGGTGCAGAAGGGGCTTAATCATCATCAGGAGAAGAGAGTTGCAGGTTGCCCTTGAGTCAGCAAGGCGGTAGCTCGGTTGGCAGTCAGCGTGGTGTCGCAGTAGTGGAAATTCAGGAGACAAACGTGCCCGGGGGAGACCACCTGCTTCAAGGCAGCTTACCTTTCAGAGAGGTAGTGGGTTACCCGCACCTGTCGGTGAAAGATAGAGACACGCTAATCCGTTCAGTGGAGTGCTAGTGCGGCCCAGACATCTGAGGCCATAACACACCTGTTATTGCTCGATCTCGCAATTGATTGTGCAATGTAAGGGGTTATTAAAGCCTCTTGGGTACTGCTGAGGTCTACTCCTGACTGTTCGTGGTGCAATGTATGGGATAATTAAACACTCTTGGGTAGTGTTATTTTTAAATTTACTGATAATTTTATCAGTAATAAAATTGAATTTAGCAGAATGCTAACCGTTACACAACGTAACGTTCGTTGCTTGTGATTTTTTAATGAAAATTTAAAAAAAAATACGGAGAGGAATTAACTCTGCTTAATCATTTTAGGCGAAAAAACTCCTTTGGTGATCTGATCTTTTGGAGACAGATGCGCTTAGACACATATGTCATAATTTTTTTTTTTTTATTTCAAACATTGTGTGGTTTATTATTTTTGAGAAGAAAATCTTTGGGTGGTCCACCATCCTGCATTATAGAGTCTTCTGAACTGTTGGATATGCGCTTGTTTTTACACAAAGGTATACATTTTCTTTTTAAATGTATACAATTTTGTTGATTTTGGGGGGGGGGGCGGATTGTGAAGCCCGGGTGACGGGTGTGTACTCGTGCATCAGTCAACTCCAGTCTGTGTCCTTTAGGCAATATATGGGTAACTGATGCAGCAGAGGTGGGCCCTGGGTCTTGGAATTTCAATATTTTTTTTAAAAATCTGTCAGCCCGTTGGTCCTGCGACAGTGTGCTATTCTCCTCCACATCCTCCACTGTGTCTTAAGCCTCCACTGCCCGGACAAGTCTCAGTGGCCCTTCAGCATACCATGTGTGCAGGTCACGGCGGTGTCACGCTGTTCTTCACATGGTTTGCCTTGGCGAGAAATCTTGGAAACAATGGCCGGTCAGGGCAATGGAGACTTTTTGCCTAAATCTCACGGCCACATGAGCCCTGTGGGGGCTTGTTGGATGTGGTCCTTCGTACCCACACGCTGGGGTCCGGGACAAAAAATGATGGCGCTGCTGGGCCTGGGTCCGGGAATTTCAAATTTTCTCATGGGTAGCACCCGCTATCCAAAATCTTTTTCAAAAATTGTGGTATTTTTTGGGGGGGATTGTGAAGCCCTGGGGTGAACTCGTGCATCAGCCAACTCCAGGCTGTGTCATTCAGGCAATATATGGGTTACTGATGCGGCTATTGGGCCTGGGTCTGGTAATTTAAAATTTTCTCATAGGTAGCACCCGCTATCTAAAATCTTCGGTTTAAATTTCTTAATTCATCTTTTAATCTTAGGGATTCTGAAGGCCTAGTGCCTACTCATGCTGCTGGCAACTCCGGGCTGTGCCATTCATCCACTATATGGTCTCCTCATGCTGCCAACACCTCCATGCTGTGTCATTCAGCCACTGTATGGTCTCCTCATGCTGCCAACACCTCCACGCTGTGCCATTCAGCCACTATATGGTCTCCTCATGCTGACAACATGTCCATGCTGTGTCATTCAGCCACTATATTGTGTCCTCATGCTGCCAATACCTCCACGCTGTGTCATTCAGCCACTATATGGTCTCCTCATGCTGCCAACACCTCCACGCTGTGTCATTCAGTCACTATATGGTCTCCTCATGATGCCAACACCTCTACGCCGTGTTATTCTGTCACTATATGGTCTCCTGACACTGATGCCATCACCAGGCTCTGTCATTGTGCTGCTGCGCGGCAGTGATTCTAAAAGCGATGCCGGTAATCTGCATGTTATTCTGAATAACAGTATTATTTCACTACCCCAGTACACTCCATATGCGTTTTAGAACACAGCAAAGTGTTCTATACCCCTATAGAGGCTGTATGTAGGCTAGAAATAGCCTTTTTTAATATAGATTCGCCGCAAAAAAATTCGGATCGAAACAAAAACTTTTTCGGAAAATTCGGTGAATCGGCCAAATCGAATTTTTGAAAAGTTCGCTCATCTCTAATCATGTTCATTCTTTGTGCAGATTCCGCGAGCACTGCACAGTCATCAATGGTGACAGCTCAGTGCCCCGCGGCACTGGCACCGAAGTATTTTCGGCGGCGGCCGCCAGACGGAATCTCCGCTCGCTGAATTTAGCAAGCGGAGATTCCGCAGTGTGAACACACCCTTACACAGTCCTCTTGTGGTATAACACTCTATATTACTTTGTGCTTACCATTGTATTATACATTAGGCATCACCTTTTCTTTGTGTGGTGTTGTTTTAACCCCTTAAGGACCCAGGACGTACTAGAACGTCCTGGCACCCTGGGCTTTAAGGACCCAGGACGTACTAGTACGTCCTGGTGTTTCTCCGGTCTCTGCCGCGCCCCGAGCAGAGATCGGAATCGGATCCCTGCTGAAATGCTTCAGCAGGCATCCAGGGCAAACGCCGAGGGGGGCCCTCCATGTCGGCGATCGCCGCAAATCGCTAGGGAAATCGCCCTTGCGATCTGCGGTGATACCGGGCTGATCAAGTCTCTGGGACCCGACCGCCCGGTAATTTTACATGATTTCGGTTGTCACAGACAGCCAGGACCATGCTGGAGGCTAGGAGCGAAGTGGCAAGCCTGCCCCCTCCTCCTATCCCCTGCGATCCGTTGGTTAGCTAACCGACCAATCGCAGGGGGGGAGGGGCGGTTACTTCCTCCCGCCCTGCCCGGCCCCTGGAAGTCCAGAGAGGACGGGAGGAAGACCGGAGGACACGGCGGGGGACGGGGGAGTGCTGGGGACCGGCCCTGGTACTTACCTCGTCCCTGAAGACCCAGATCCCGGCGGCAGAGATGGCGGCGGCGACAGGTGAGTTCCTCTTCAGCCGCGGTCGGGCCCTTTACAGCAATGCATGTCGCCGTAAAGCGACATGCATTGCTGTAATGGGACCCTGTATACTACAACTCCCAGCATGCCCAGACAGCCCTTGGCGTCTGGGCATGCTGGAAGTTGCAGTTTTGCAACATCTGGAGGTCCACAGTTTGGAGACCACTGTGCCCTTCCAGATGTTGCAAAACTACACATCCTCAGCATGCCCTTACTGTCCAGGCATTCTGGGAGTTGTAGTTCTGTAAAATCTGACCCTTCAGAAGTTAGAGAACTACAACTCCCAGCATGCCTGGACAGTTTTGGCGTACTGGGAGTTGTAGTTTTGCAACATCTGGAGGGCTACAGCTTGGACACCACTACACAGTGGTCCCCAAACTGTTCTCCTCCAGCTGTTGCGTAACCACTACTCCCAATATGCCCTTCGACTGTCTAGGCATGCTGGGAGTTGTGGTTTTGCAACAACTGGAGGCACACTGGTTGGGAAACATTGTCTGTTTCCTAACTCAGTGTTTCCAAACCCGTGTGCCTCCAGCTGTTGCAAAACTATAACTACCAGCATGCACTGATAGACCGTGCATGCTGGGAGTCGTAGTTTTGCAACAGCTGGAGGTCCCCCCCCCCCTGTGAATGTACAGGGTACATTCACATGGGCAGGGGGCTTACAGTGAGTATCAGGCTGCAAGTTTGCGATGCAGCTAATTTTGCGCGGCAGCTCAAACTCGCAGCGGGAAACTCGCTGTAATCCCCCGCCCGTGCGACTGTACCCTAAAAACACTACTCTACACTAACACACAATAAAATAAAAAGTAAAAAACACTACATATACACATACCCCTACACAGCCCCCCTCCCCTCTCCAATAAAAATGAAAAACGTCTGGTACGCCACTGTTTCCAAAATGGAGCCTCCAGCTGTTGCAAAACAACAACTCCCAGTATTGCCGGACAGCCGTTGACTGTCCAAGCATGCTGGGAGTTTTGCAACAGCGTGAGGCACCCTGTTGGGAATCACTGGCGTAGAATACCCTATGTCCACCCCTATGCAAATCCCTAATTCAGGCCTCAAATGCATATGGCGCTCTCACTTCGGAGCCCTGTCGTATTTCAAAGCAACAGTTTAGGGTCACATATGGGGTATCGCCGTACTCGGGAGAAATTGTTTTACAAATTATGGGGGGCTTTTTCTCCTTTCACCCCTTATGAAAAGGTGAAATTGGGGTCTACAACAGCATTTTTTACACTAACATGCTGGTGTTGCCCTATACTTTTCATTTTGACAAGAGTTAAAAGTGGAAAAAAAGCCCCCCAAAATTTGTAATGCAATTTCTCCCGACTACGGAGATACCCCATATGTAGGCGCAAAGTGCTCTGGGGGCGCACAACAAGGCCCAGAAGGGAGAGTGCATCATGTACATTTGAGGTGATTTGCACAGGGGTGACTGATTGTTACAGCGGTTTTGACAAACGCAAAAAAACAAAACAAAACACATGTGACCCCATTTCGGAAACTACACCCCTCACGGAATGTAATGAGTGGTGCAGTGAGAATTTACACCCCACTGGTGTCTGACAGATCTTTGGAACAGTGGGCTGTGCAAATGAAACATTTTGTACAGCCCACTGTTCCAAAGATCTGACAGACACCAGTGGGGGGTGTTTTTTTTTTTTTTTTTTTGCTGGCACCATAGGGGCGTCCTAAATGCGACATGCCCCCGAGCAAAATTTGCTCTCAAAAAGACAAATATGACTCCTTCTCTTCTGAGCATTGTAGTTTGCCTGTAGTGCACTCCATGTCAACTTATGGGGTACCTTCATACTCAGAAGAGATGGGGTTATAAATTTTGGGGGGTATTTTCTGCTATTAACCCTTGCAAAAATGTGAAATTTGGGGGGAAACACACATTTTAGTGACATTTTTTTTTTTTTTTTTACACATGCAAAAATTGTGAAACACCTGTTGGGTATTAAGTCTCACTTAATTCCTTGTTACGTTCCTCAAGGGGTCTTGTTTCCAAAATGGTATGCCATGTGGTTTTTTATTGCTGTTCTGGCACCATAGGGGCTTTCGAAGAGCAACATGCCCCCCAAAAACCATTTCAGAAAAACGTACTCTCCAAAATCCCCTTGTCGCTCCTTCGCTTCTGAGCTCTCTACTGCGCCCGCCGAACAATTTACATAGACATATGAGGTATGTGCTTACATATTGGGCTACAAATATAATTATACATTTCTCCTTTTACTCCTTGTAATAATTCAAAAATTGGGTCTACAAGAACATGCGAGTGTAAAAAATGAAGATTGTGAATTTTCTCCTTCACTTTGCCGCTGTTACGCCGAGCGCTCCGGGTCCCCGTTCCTCCCCGGAGCGCTCGCCTCATCCTCGTTGCTGCAGCGCCCCGGTCAGATCCACTGACCGGGTGCGCTGCGGTACCGCCTCCAGCCGGGATGCGATTCGCGATGCGGGTGGCGCCCGCTCGCGATGCGCACCCCGGCTCCCGTACCTGACTCGCTCTCCGTCGGTCCTGTCCCGGCGCGCGCGGCCCCGCTCCCTAGGGCGCGCGCGCGCCGGGTCTCTGCGATTTAAAGGGCCAGTGCACCAATGATGGTGCCTGGTCCAATCTTCCTAATTACCTTGATTAGTTTCCACCTGTGCACTCCCTACTTATACCTCACTTCCCCTGCACTCCCTTGCCGGATCTTGTTGCCCTTGTGCCTAGTGAAAGCGTTCCCTTGTTTGTTCCTAGCCCGTGTTCCAGACCTCCTGCCGTTGCCCCTTGACTACGATCCTTGCTGCCTGCCCCGACCTTCTGCTACGTCCGACCTTGCCTTTGTCTACTCCCTTGTACCGCGCCTATCTTCAGCAGTCAGAGAGGTTGAGCCGTTGCTAGTGGATACGACCTGGTCACTACCGCCGCAGCAAGACCATCCCGCTTTGCGGCGGGCTCTGGTGAAAACCAGTAGTGACTTAGAACCGGTCCACTAGCACGGTCCTCGCCAATCCCTCTCTGGCACAGAGAATCCACCTCCTACCAGCCGGGATCGTGACAGCCGCTATTCCTGTGAAACACCTAAAGGGTTAAAACGCTGACTGAATGTCATTTTGAATACTTTGGGGGGGGTGCAGTTATTATAATGGGGTCATTTGTGGGGTATTTCTAAGATGAAGACCCTTCAAATCCACTTCAAACCTGAACTGGTCCCTGAAAAATTGTGAGTGTCACGGTTCGGCTGGCAGGAGGTGGATCCTCTGTGCCAGAGAGGGATTGGCGTGGACCGTGCTAGTGGACCGGTTCTAAGTTACTACTGGTATTCACCAGAGCCCGCCGCAAAGCGGGATGGTCTTGCAGCGGCGGTAGTAACCAGGTCGTATCCACTAGCAACGGCTCAACCTCTCTGACTGCTGAAGATAGGCGCGGTACAAGGGAGTAGACAAGAGCAAGGTCGGACGTAGCAGAAGGTCGGGGCAGGCAGCAAGGATCGTAGTCAGGGGCAACGGCAGGAGGTCTGGAACACAGGCTAGGAACACACAAGGAAACGCTTTCACTGGCACAATGGCAATAAGATCCGGCGAGGGAGTGCAGGGGAAGTGAGGTATACATAGGGAGTGCACAGGTGAACACACTAATTAGACCAACTGCGCCAATCAGTGGCGCAGTGGCCCTTTAAATCGCAGAGACCCGTCGCGCGCGCGCCCTAGGGAGCGGGGCCGCGCGCGCCGGGACAGGACCGACGGAGAGCGAGTCAGGTACGGGAGCCGGGGTGCGCATCGCGAGCGGGCGCCACCCGCATCGCGAATCGCATCCCGGCTGGGGGCGGTATCGCAGCGCACCCGGTCAGTAGATCTGACCGGGGCGCTGCAGTAGCGAGGATGTTGCGAGCGCTCCGGGGAGGAGCGGGGACCCGGAGCGCTCGGCGTAACAGTACCCCCCCCCTTGGGTCTCCCCCTCTTCTTGGAGCCTGAGAACCTGAGGACCAGACTTTTGTCTAGGATGTTGTCCTCAGGTTCCCAGGATCTCTGTTCAGGACCACAGCCCTCCCAATCAACCAAAAAAATTTTTTTCCCTCTGACCGTCTTGGAGGCCAGTATCTCCTTCACGGAGAAGATGTCAGAAGAACCGGAAACAGGAGTGGGAGAAACAAGTTTGGGAGAGAAACGGTTGATGATGAGTGGTTTAAGGAGAGAGACATGAAAGGCATTGGGAATACAAAGAGAAGGAGGAAGAAGAAGTTTGTAAGAGACAGGATTAATTTGGCACAAGATTTTGAAAGGACCAAGATAGCGTGGTCCCAGTTTGTAACTGGGGACACGGAAGCGGACATATTTAGCGGAGAGCCATACCTTGTCTCCGGGAGCAAAAATGGGGGAAGCTCTTCTTTTCTTATCGGCAAACTTTTTCATGCGAGATGAAGCCTGTAAAAGAGAATTTTGGGTCTCTTTCCATATGGTGGAAAGATCACGAGTCACTTCATCCACAGCAGGCAAACCAGAGGGCAAGGGAGTAGGGAGGGGGGAAGAGGGTGACGGCCGTACACCACGAAAAATGGGGATTTAGCAGAAGATTCAGAGACTCTGAAGTTGTACGAGAATTCGGCCCATGGTAGAAGATCTGCCCAATCATCCTGGCGGGAGGAAACAAAATGCCGTAAATAGTCACCCAGGACCTGGTTAATTCTTTCTACTTGCCCATTGGATTGAGGATGATAAGCAGACGAGAAGTTTAATTTAATCTTGAGTTGTTTACAGAGAGCCCTCCAGAATTTTGACACGAATTGGACGCCTCTATCCGAGACGATCTGCGTGGGCAAACCGTGAAGACGAAAAATGTGTACAAAAAATTGTTTTGCCAACTGAGGCGCTGAAGGAAGACCAGGAAGAGGAATAAAATGTGCCATCTTGGAAAATCGATCAACGACCACCCAAACAACAGTGTTGCCACGGGATGGGGGTAAGTCTGTAATAAAGTCCATACCAATCAGAGACCAAGGCTGTTCGGGGACAGGCAGAGGATGAAGGAGACCAGCAGGCTTCTGGCGAGGAGTCTTATCCCGGGCACAGACAGTACAGGCCCGCACAAAATCAACAACATCCGTCTCCAGAGTCGGCCACCAATAGAAACGAGAGATGAGTTGCAAGGACTTTTTGATGCCCGCATGGCCTGCGAGGTGGGAGGAGTGACCCCATTTGAGAATCCCGAGACGTTGGCGTGGAGAAACGAAGGTCTTCCCTGGAGGAGTTTGCCTGATGGAGACTGGAGAAGTGGAGATCAGACAGTCAGGAGGAATGATGTGTTGCGGAGAGACCTCTACTTCCGAGGCATCCGAGGAACGAGAGAGAGCATCGGCCCTAATGTTCTTGTCGGCAGGGCGAAAATTAATTTCAAAGTTAAAACGGGCAAAGAACAACGACCATCTGGCCTGGCGAGGATTCAGCCGTTGGGCAGACTGGAGATAGGAGAGATTCTTGTGATCGGTGTAAATGATAACTGGAAATTTTGATCCCTCCAGCAGATGCCTCCATTCCTCAAGTGCCAGTTTAATGGCCAGTAGTTCTCGATCCCCGATGGAGTAGTTCCTCTCCGCCGGAGAGAAGGTCCTAGAAAAAAAACCACAAGTAACAGCATGCCGGAAGAATTTTTTTGTAGAAGGACCGCTCCAGCTTCCACTGAGGAGGCATCAACCTCCAATAGGAAGGGTTTAGATGGGTCAGGTCTGGAGAGCACGGGAGCAGAAGAAAAGGCAGACTTGAGCCGTTTAAATGCGTCTTCCGCTTGAGGAGACCAGGACTTAGGATTGGCATTCTTCTTGGTTAAAGCCACGATAGGAGCCACAATAGTGGAAAAATGTGGAATAAATTGTCTGTAATAATTGGCGAACCCCAAAAAACGTTGGATAGCACAGAGTCCGGAGGGGCGTGGCCAATCTAAGACGGCAGAGAGTTTATCTGGGTCCATTTGTAGTTCCTGGCCAGAGACCAAGTATCCTAGGAAAGGAAGAGATTGACATTCAAACAGACATTTCTCCATTTTGGCATAAAGTTGATTGTCTCGAAGTCTCTGAAGAACCATGCGGACATGCTGGCGATGTTCTTCTAAGTTGGCAGAAAAAATCTGAATATCGTCCAGATACACAACAACACAGGAATATAAGAGATCACGAAAAATTTCATTAACAAAGTCTTGGAAGACGGCAGGGGCGTTGCACAGGCCAAAGGGCATGACCAGATACTCAAAGTGTCCATCTCTGGTGTTAAATGCAGTTTTCCATTCGTCCCCCTCCCTGATGCGGATGAGATTATAAGCACCTCTTAAGTCCAGTTTGGTAAAGATGTGGGCACCTTGAAGGCGATCAAAGAGTTCTGAGATAAGAGGTAGGGGGTAGCGGTTCTTTACCGTGATTTTATTAAGTCCGCGGTAATCAATGCAAGGACGTAGGGAGCCATCTTTTTTGGACACAAAGAAAAATCCAGCTCCGGCAGGAGAGGAGGATTTGCGGATAAACCCCTTTTTTAAATTTTCCTGGATGTATTCAGACATAGCAAGAGTCTCTTGGGCGGACAGAGGATAAATTCTGCCCCGGGGTGGAGTAGTGCCCGGGAGGAGGTCAATAGGACAGTCATAAGGCCTGTGAGGAGGTAAAGTCTCAGCTTGTTTTTTGCAAAATACGTCAGCATAGTCCATATAAGCCTTAGGGAGACCGGTTACAGGGGGACCCACAGGGTCACGGCAGGGAGTACTGGGAACCGGTTTAAGACAGTCCTTGAAACAAGAAGTACCCCAGCTCTTGATCTCTCCTGTGGACCAATCAAGGGTTGGGGAATGGCGTTGAAGCCACGGTAGTCCAAGGAGAATTTCGGAAGTGCAATTGGAGAGGACCAAAAACTCAATTTTTTCGTGATGAGGTCCGATGCACATTAGGAGGGGCTCCGTGCGGTAACGCACGGTACAGTCCAATCTTTCATTGTTAACACAATTGATGTAGAGGGGTCTGGTGAGACTGGTCACCGGGATGTTGAACCTGTTGATGAGAGAGGCCAAAATAAAATTTCCTGCAGATCCGGAATCCAAGAAGGCCATAGTAGAGAAGGAGAAGGTAGAGGCAGATATCCGCACAGGCACAGTAAGGCGTGGAGAAGCAGAGTTGACATCAAGAACTGTCTCACCTTTGTGCGGAGTCAGCGTACGTCTTTCCAGGCGGGGAGGACGGATAGGACAATCCTTCAGGAAGTGTTCGGTACCGGCACAGTACAGGCAAAGATTCTCCATGCGGCGTCGTGTCCTCTCTTGAGGTGTCAAGCGAGACCGGTCAACTTGCATAGCCTCCACGGCGGGAGGCACAGGAACGGATTGCAGAGGACCAGAGGAGAGAGGAGCCGGGGAGAAAAAACGCCTCGTGCGAACAAAGTCCATATCCTGGCGGAGCTCCTGACGCCTTTCGGAAAAACGCATGTCAATGCGAGTGGCTAGATGAATGAGTTCATGCAGGTTAGCAGGAATTTCTCGTGCGGCCAGAACATCTTTAATGTTGCTGGATAGGCCTTTTTTAAAGGTCGCGCAGAGGGCCTCATTATTCCAGGATAATTCGGAAGCAAGAGTACGGAATTGGATGGCGTACTCGCCAACGGAAGAATTACCCTGGACCAGGTTCAGCAGGGCAGTCTCAGCAGAAGAGGCTCGGGCAGGTTCCTCAAAGACACTTCGAATTTCCGAGAAGAAGGAGTGTACAGAGGCAGTGACGGGGTCATTGCGGTCCCAGAGCGGTGTGGCCCATGACAGAGCTTTCCCAGACAGAAGGCTGACTACGAAAGCCACCTTAGACCTTTCAGTAGGAAACTGGTCCGACATCATCTCCAAGTGCAGGGAACATTGCGAAAGAAAGCCACGGCAAAACTTAGAGTCCCCATCAAATTTATCCGGCAAGGATAGTCGTAGGCCGGAAGCGGCCACTCGCTGCGGAGGAGGTGCAGGAGCTGGTGGAGGAGATGATTGCTGAAGCTGTGGTAGTAGCTGCTGTAGCATCACGGTCAGTTGAGACAGCTGGTGGCCTTGTTGCGCTATCTGTTGCGACTGCTGGGCGACCACCGTGGTGAGGTCGGCGACAACTGGCAGTGGAACTTCAGCGGGATCCATGGCCGGATCTACTGTCATGGTTCGGCTGGCAGGAGGTGGATCCTCTGTGCCAGAGAGGGATTGGCGTGGACCGTGCTAGTGGACCGGTTCTAAGTTACTACTGGTATTCACCAGAGCCCGCCGCAAAGCGGGATGGTCTTGCAGCGGCGGTAGTAACCAGGTCGTATCCACTAGCAACGGCTCAACCTCTCTGACTGCTGAAGATAGGCGCGGTACAAGGGAGTAGACAAGAGCAAGGTCGGACGTAGCAGAAGGTCGGGGCAGGCAGCAAGGATCGTAGTCAGGGGCAACGGCAGGAGGTCTGGAACACAGGCTAGGAACACACAAGGAAACGCTTTCACTGGCACAATGGCAACAAGATCCGGCCAGGGAGTGCAGGGGAAGTGAGGTATACATAGGGAGTGCACAGGTGAACACACTAATTAGACCAACTGCGCCAATCAGTGGCGCAGTGGCCCTTTAAATCGCAGAGACCCGGCGCGCGCGTGCCCTAGGGAGCGGGGCCGCGCGCGCCGGGACAGGACCGACGGAGAGCGAGTCAGGTACGGGAGCCGGGGTGCGCATTGCGAGCGGGTGCCACCCGCATCGCGAATCGCATCCCGGCTGGGGGCGGTATCGCAGCGCACCCGGTCAGTAGATCTGACCGGGGCGCTGCAGTAGCGAGGATGTTGCGAGCGCTCCGGGGAGGAGCGGGGACCCGGAGCGCTCGGCGTAACAGTGAGTTTGGCAATTTTGTGAAAAATTGAAAAATTGCTGCTGAACTTTGAAGCCCTCTGGTGTCTTCCAAAAGTAAAAACTCATCAATTTTATGATGCAAACATAAAGTGGACATATTGTATATGTGAATAATTTTTTTTTTTTGGAATATCCATTTTCCTTACAAGCAGAGAGCTTCAAAGTTCGAAAAATGTGACATTTTCAAAATTTTCATCAAATTTGGGGATTTTTCACCAAGAAAGGATGCAAGTTACCACAATATGTTACCACTATGTTAAAGTAGAATATGTCACGAAAAAACAATCTCTGAATCAGAATGATAACTAAAAGCTTTCCAGAGTTATTAATGTTTAAAGTGACAGTGGTCAGATGTGCAAAAATGGCCGGGTCCTAAGGTGTAAAATGGCTGGGTCCTTAAGGGGTTAATTGGAACAATAAATAATAAGTTTTAGACACTTCTTATTATTTCTGTTGTTGTAATTACCAAGAAGGTTTCAGAAAGTTGGCAGAGGATTAGCCATAAAATATCCTGTTTATACTGTATTATTCAATTTCCCTCCGACAGCCGGAGCTGACAAGACTCTAGTGGGTGTGTCGTGCTGTGCACCAACTATCCTATATTAACAAAGACTGTAACAAATAATATAACTGTGCTACTCATAGAGCAGCAAGTTGGATACAGCGCTTTTATTTGTATATGACTTTGTTGAACCCTCGATCAACCAACACTGTAGCGCTTACTATTCTTAGATTACCAGCTACAACAAACTAAGAGAACTGTGCTTTTAGACCGTCATTTGATTCCAACAGGACTATTTTTCCTTTAACTAGGTAATTTTTAACATTGCTGATTTTTTTTATTATTTTTATTTTAAATATTTTTTATATATGGGCTTTAATATTGTTACTGTTTGACATCCAATGCAAGGGCCCTGCTAGGGTGTTGGTTTACGGCATTTTGCATAATAAATCTTATTGAGGGAAATTTATGAAAGTTTGCTTAGGTATGCTATTTATTTATTTATTTTTTCACTTCCATTCTGCTTACGTGCGACAAATTTACTATATTGTTGCACAGCGTTCATAAATTTTCCGCAGGTAAGCAAAAGTGGGAGTTTTTTCTCACCTAAGTGAAAACAATAGTCAGTTTCTGTTAGTTAAGCCAAGGTTCGGCTAGAGTATATTTAGTAGGTTTTTAAAGCCTTAGCGACTTTTTTGCGAATGGTACGGTTGATAAATTTCTGACTATGGCAAGTCAAAATTGTAAGAACACTTATGTACGCCGATTTGGGATAAAGTGCTTTTCTCACTCTCATGGCAGATTGTCGCACGTAAAAAGACAGTGGTGCAATTGCAAATATTTTGCGACAATTTTATGCGAAAAAACTCGGGTAAATCGGTTGATAAATGTCTGTCATTGATATTTAATCACTGGCCAACTTTAGGATAGAGGATAAGATGCCTGATCGTGGGGGTCCCGCCGCTGGGGACCCCCGTGATCTTGCACACAGCACCCCGTTACAATCCGGGTCTGATTACTGGCGATCACGGGGGCCGGAGCATTGTTACGTCACGGCCCCGCTCCCGTGTGACATCACACTCCGCCCCCTCAATGCAAGCCTATGGGAGGGGGTGTGACACGGGGGCCGGAGCATTGTGACATCACGTCTCTGCCCCCGTGTGACGTCACGCTCCGCCTCCCCAATGCAAGCCTATGGGAGGGGGCTTGACAGCTGTCACACCCCCTCCCATAGGCTTGCATTGAGGGGGCGGAGCGTGACATCACACAGGGGCAGGGCCGTGATGTCACAATGTTCCGGCCCCCGTGATCGCCAGTAATCAGACCCGGAGTGAACGCGCTCTGGGGACTGATTATAACAGGGTGCTGCGTGCAAGATCACGGGGGTCCCCAGCCGCGGGACCCCCGCGATCAGGCATCTTATCCCCTATCCTTTGGATAGGGGATAAGATGTCTTAGAGCCAGAGTACCCCTTTAATGACTAGACGTTGAGTTAAAGGATATGCTCCTGATGTCCTAGAGAAAGCCTATAGCGGCAAAACAGGATAAAAAGACCTTGTTAAAATAATGACAAAAAGAAAAGGACTGGTGTGAATCCATAAAAAAAAAATACTCAATACAGCCCCCTAACCGGAGTGATTCAAAAAGTGATCTATAAACACTGGTATTTAATCCAAAGTGACCCTATCCTTTTAGATATAGGTCAAAATAGACCCATGATAGCATATAGAAGGGTTAAAAATTAATCCGAAATAGGCTGGATTGAAAGGTAACCATAGGTGTGGTAGCTGTGTTTTGTTCCCTTTCCTGTTGTGTGACAAATTTGTCAGGGTAGGGGGGGGGGGGGGGGGGGGGCGTCCCAGTGCAGCTTTTGGATTTCACTTACTGCAGAAATCCTTTTGTTGTTTACAGACTCATTTACACGTAGCATAATGCGATCAATGCACACGTTTCTGTGAACATATCTATTTGTTTTAAAGTAAGAAAGGCTCCACCGTGTCATCCAGCATATAAACGAAGTGCATGGTGGTGATCCACACGCACTGAAATATTTCAGTAATGAAAGGGTGTACACGAGAGATGGGGTGGATAGGTGAAGATTGCTACTCCCGACTAAGGCCTGGTGGATAATGCGGACAAGGGAATTTAAGGCTTAATGAACAACTGGATTTAAATATTGTTTTGTAATAATGCCTGCATATTTTATATTTATTTGTTCCAACTTTTTTTTTTTTTTAAATCAACTGGTGCCAGAAAGTTAAACAGATTAGTAAATTACTTCTATTAAAAAATCTTAATCCTTTTAGTACTTTTTAGCAGCTGTCTGCTACAGAGGAAATTCTTTACTTTTTGAATTTCTATTTTGTCTTGTCCACAGTTCTCTCTGCTGACACCTCTGTCCGCGTCAGGAACTGTCCAGAGCAGCATAGGTTTGCTATGGGGATTTTCTCCTGCTCTGGACAGTTTCTGATACAGGCATCAAGTGTCAGCAGAGAGCACTGTGGACAAGACAAAAAAAGAAATTCAAAATAAAGATTTTCCTCTGTAGCAAACAGCTGCTAAAAAGTACTGAAAGGATTAAGATTTTTTAATAGAAGTAATTTACAAATCTGTTTAACTTTCCGGCACCAGTTAAAAAAAAAAAAAAAAAAAAAAGTTTTCCACCGGAGTACCCCTTTAAGTTCATAATTGTGTTTTGCACTTAGGTGGAAACACCCGCCTACTGACTTCGTGGCACAAGTGTTTATTACCTGCCATAGAGTCAGTGGAGGGATTGGTCTTTAGAAGTACACGTGCGTATAAAAGGTCTGTAACCAGGCTGTCACTGCCAGCTTTGTTGTCCCCATTTTTTTATGTGACACTGCACTGAAGATATAAAAACTCTCTGCAACGGAACCGGTGAGTGCTGCCTCATTTTCTATTTACATTATTGGACTGTGTACACACTAAGGGGGGAAATTCCTTTTACCCTGCTTTTTTATGCTTTTGTTTTGGCTGTCCAGGTCCAAATTCATCATATGGTGCATGCTATTTGATGAATGTGGTGTATTTCCATAAAATGTGATTTTTAATACAATTTTCAATGTTCTTTTTTTCTAAGCTAGCATTCCGTGGGGAAAATTTTTGTGTGCGACAAAGGCATCATTTGGCGCACGTCGTATGCATGCTATGTTGCAGTTGTGGTTTACCTCACAGTCCCATTGTTTACACCATAAACTACTTGGTGTGAAAATGCGCCAAACTTGCATGATATGCTCCCAAACAAATGCAACTTTGTATGTTTGACACACATAATGAATCCATTACTACTGCAAAAAAAAAATAAAAAAAATAAACTAGATTACCCCTGTCACAGTCAAGAATCGAAAATGAGATAAATGGTTTGGCCCACGCATGGACATGCGTCAAACATAGATAGGGGATAAGATGTTTTAGCGCCGAAGTACCCCTTTAAGCTTTATGCATGCTGCAAAAACCATTAAATCACACACTAGGAGGCAAGACAGTGAATACCATTTTACCCCTGTTGTGACGAACGTTGTCTCTCTTTGATTATCTATTAATAACTTTACCAACATACCGTATATACTCGAGTATAAGCCGACCTGAGTATAAGCCGAGACCCCTAATTTCAAGCCAAAATCCCAGATAAAGTTATTGACTCGAGTATAAGCCTAGGGTGGGAAATACATCATCCCCCCCCCCCTGTCATCATCCAGACCCGTCATTAACATCCTTATCATCATCACCGCCTGTTATCATCCAGACCCTCATCATCATCATCACCTGTCATCATCCCCTTGTCATCATCCCACACATCCCCCCTTCATCATCCCCTTGTCATCATCCCCACCCCCTTCATCATCCCCTTGTAATCATCCCACACCCCCCTTCATCATTCCCTTGTCATCATCCCCACCCCCTTCATCATCCCACACCCCCCCTTCATCATCCCCTTGTCATCATCCCACACCCCCCTTCATCATCCTCTTGTCATCATCCGCCCTCAGTGGTCTTCAACCTGCGGACCTCCAGAGGTTTCAAAACTACAACTCCCAGCAAGCCCGGGCAGCCATCGGCTGTCCGGGCTTGCTGGGAGTTGTAGTTTTGAAACCTCCGGAGGTCCGCAGGTTGAAGACCACTGCGGCCTTCGACATCATCCAGCCCCCTCTCACCCCCCTTTAGTTCTGTACAGTACTAGCCTCCGCTCGGCGCTGGTCCGGTGCTGCAGGACTGTCCGGTGCTGCAGGGCTGTCCGGTGAGTAGGTCGTCCGGTGGGATAGTGGTTCCGGGCTGCTATCTTCACTGGGGGCGCCTCTTCTCCGCGCTTCGGGCCCAGAATAGAGGCGTTGCCTTGACAATGACGCAGAAGTACGTTGGCAATGAACGTACCTCTGCGTCGTTGTCAAGGCAACGTGACTATTCTGGGGCCGGGCCCGAATCGCTTAGAAGAGGCCTCCCCGGTGAAGATAGCAGCCCGGAACCACTATCCCACCGGACCACCACCTCTCCGGACAGTCCTGCAGCACCGGACCAGCGCCGAGCGGAGGCGAGTACTGTACAGAACTAAAGGGGGTGAGAGGGGGCTGGATGATGTCGAAGGCCGCAGTGGTCTTCAACCTGCGGACCTCCGGAGGTTTCAAAACTACAACTCCCAGCAAGCCTGGACAGCCAATGGCTGCCCGGGCTTGCTGGGAGTTGTAGTTTTGAAACCTCTGGAGGTCCGCAGGTTGAAGACCACTGCGGGTGGAGAGTTCACTCGAGTATAAGCCGAGGGGGGTGTTTTCAGCACGAAAAATCGTGCTGAAAAACTCGGCTTACACTCCAGTATATACGGTACACATCGTACAAGAAACTAATCAAATGGTAAATCCCCCTGAATGACTCCAAATCTAGGTTTAATGATCAGAACAATCCATATGGACTAGATAGGCTCATTCTAACAGGTATACATTTGTTAAAAGAATGTGGTATAAATTTGATGTAAAAAACATGAGACAACTTAAATAGAATACTATAATAGCCATAACCAGTTACTTACATAAATTTCCAAGTGTTAAGGATGGATGTTTGCAGGATATTCTGTAGGATGTATAAAATATCCCTCAAGTGTGCAAACCTGATAAAGTCTCAACACAATTCAAGACTCGGTTCACTATGGACGTATTTTCTATAGACCATGGGGAAGATTCTTAAAGTCGTAAAATCTTAAAGTTGTAAAACACTATAAATGTAATGGTTAACAGAGAAATAACAAAATGTCACTGTTATAAACTAGGTAAACATATTTTATAGTGATCACAAAACCATTCTCAATGTCACACTGTATGTCATTGTGAAGCTCTTGGATTGAATCACCAGGCTTCCCTCGCTCTTGAGGCTCCATCTCATGCATAGCGCTGTTTTTCCTGGTCCCCGCACTCCACAGACATAAGAGGTGCCCATGTCATGCTCAGCGCTGCTCCACTGCTGACTTCTGATATAGAGGACATCATGCTCTGCCAGTTAGGCCTACTCGACTGCACTGCTTTAGGCACTGTCAGATCCAAAAACTTTTTATATGTTGCTACTGATGAAAATTAAAGACCTTTTGTAATATGGTTGTTTCAAGTTTTAAGAATAATTAATAAAGAAAACGTATCCTGAAAAAAATCCCACCACTAGGGGTCCCCATACCTACTGGTACACTTACAAGTTCTGCAGCAGCATCAGGTGAGCCCATGAGTCATGGACAAGAGATGACTCATGGACAAGGCTGCATGAGCAGACTCACCAATCACCTCCCACCACAAGGAGGGACACGCCCCCTTCCCCTGAGAGGATTTCTAACACTGTGAGCTAATGAAAAGAGTGATTTTTATAATAAATATAGGTTCTAGAGGCATAAACAATAGATGTACATGGTCAGGATTAGGTACTGAGTAACATATAATTATTATCATTTTTTTTTTTGTGCGATTTGACAGGTACGCTTTGAGTAACGTGCAGCAAATTAATAGTGTGCCCCAGGGATGTGCACAGACATTTTGGAGGACAGCGGCTCAATAAAAAAAAAATGACGTACCCTTAGAGTGTGTTTACACAGCCCATGAATTTAGTGCAAATCTCGTTACAATTGACTTCAATAGGTTGGTGAAAAATATGCAAATCTGCCACTATTGTAGATTTTATGTTAATCTGTTGAAATCGATCTCAGAAAAATCTGCTGTGGATTTTCCACAGCAAATACACCACAAAAGATCTGCATGTAATCTGCATATGTGAGCGGACCCTAAGGACTTGTTCACACGGAGGGATTTTATTGCAAACTTTCAGCGTGTTTTCTGCTATGAGTTTGAATGGGGACATGCTCTCCATGGCAACATTTTTGGCAGCTAAATTTTTTAAGTCAATGGGGTCTGCGGGGGCAGAGCATGTGAGCGGTGTGCGTGCGAGATGCCGCTCTTACCACCCAGCATAGCCAGCTAGTTTTGATGATCCCGGGCACCTGCGCTTGTGTGGGGCTGCTGCACCTGTGAGGAGATGGCTGTAGTGGAGGCAAGGTCCCTGGAGCGAGGCGGCACTGAGACCAGAGGACAGGATGACTGATTACCTTATCCTGAGGCAGTGAGGCGGTGGATCGCAGGAGAGGAAGCGGTGATCCATGTGAGACACCGGGACCTACAGAGTGCAGGAGACCAGGGAAGGGAGTGGTGAGAGGAGCTGAGCTCTTGTACATATTAGAAAATGACTCTGCTGCTTTGTTCAACTGAATCTGAGGAATCTGAACTGTGATGAGATCTTGCTGAGTAATTTAATAGTCTAAAACTGTGACTGTGCCCTCTAAGAAACCCTTTCTCTCCTGCTATTAACCTGCTATTAACCACTAACTACCCTGCTACTTTGAATTCAGCTATAAACCCTAATTTAAGCCAGTGGAACAGATAAGCATTAATAAGAAACCTTTTGGGCTTGGATGTTTATGGCAGTGGGGGGGACCTCTTGCTTAGGGGGAAATTATACCCTGGGGAGGGGGCTATCCCGCTGTCAATGGACACTTGGCGGCTTGTGATCGGACTTGCAGTATTGGCTCTCACTCTTGGAACGGTTGTGCTATATTCTGTGATTAACATCTAATACCTGATGCATGGCTATCCCTGAAGACTCAACGAGTTCCTCCTTTTCTTTATGTGCTGCTGCGCTATTTATGGCTCTTTTATTAATATCTTGCTATTAACAACTAACAACTTATTCTGCTGCTCCAGCTTGTACATGTTGCATGTTAACCCTTTATTAACTCCCATTGCTCAGCGATCAATATTTTACTGCTTTGGTATAGCACAAATAGTGATGTAAAAACTGTGGGCAACCGTGGAGCCGGGAAGTTGCCACATTATTTACTCACCGATTTCCTGTGATTTATCAAATAATAGACTTTGGGGTTCTAAAATATCCCTTTTCCAGAAGACGCAACAAATTGTCGAACTTTATGATAGGATAACAGGCTGAGTGTGTCACTACAATCTGCCGTTTCCCTGGGGATTTGGAGGGAGAGTTTTCTTTCCTCACTGTTGTGAACTCATTTGACGAATTGTAAAAATGTATGTATTTATGTATTTTGCTGAAATGCTAAAATTGATATACTTTAATAGCTAATCGCCTCCCTCCTGAATGGTGGGGTTAGAGGAACTAACTGAGCGAGGCAGTTGTTGGGAAGATAAGGGAGAGGAAAGAGTTGAAGAAGTCGGTCTTGGAGGTGAGGACAATGGGGGGGGGGGAAAGAACGTAGGGAAGACGACTCAGCACCCAGCCGCATGTCAGGAGGTTGGACATCAACCCGTCAGAGGGAGAAGGGAGAAGGTGCAGTGGGCTGAGGCTCAATGGAAAAAAATTTTAGATCTCCAGGGGTTAAGGGGGGGAAAAGTGAATCGGCAAGAACTGGAAAAGAAAAAAAGAGGGCAGCAATGGAAAACTCTGAGGAGGAGATAGAAGATAATCAGGAGGAAGAGGTTTTTTTTTTTTTTGTCTTCTCTCCCAGACACTTGAATGAAGGTACTGGTTTGGAATGTAAGGGGGTTGGTGGATAGGGTAAGACACACGGCAGTCTATAAAGTAATTGAGAAACATCTACCAGGTATTATTTGTCTATTAGAGACACACTTGACAAAAGACAAAATACATATTTTGCAGAGGAAGTGGGTTGCAAAACAATTTCATTCAGTACACACTTGGTACTCAGAGGGGTAAGTGTGTTAATACATAAAGGGTTGAAGGTAGAGGTGTTAAATTCAAAAATAGACAAAGGAGGAAGATATGTATCTCTGGTGTTAAATTGGGAGGGGAAAAGGCTGCTGTTCACTTTCGTCTATGTGCCACCCCCCTTTTCATTAGGAATATTTCGGGAATTATGCCGGTTTGCCAACAATGAAGGAGGTATCCCAATTAGGGTGTTGGGAGATATTAATGCAGTAATGGATGAAGGCAAAGATAAATTAAGGATAGGGAGGCAAAATCTGAGTAATGGAACAATGGGATTAAAGAGAATGATGGGGGAATTAGGATGGGTGGATTACTGGTGAGAGAAGAACCCGGGATTAAGAACACATTCGTGCTATAATAAATCTAAGGAAACATTATCTCGCATAGACATGATAATTGGGAATAGGGAGATTATGCCATGGGTAAAAGGTATAAAATATGAGTCTCTGAGTATATCCGATCATACACCGGTAATGCTCCAAATAGTTAATAGAAAAATACACCAGATAAGTACGAGAATAGATCCATTTTGGATAGAAGTATGAGGGGAGGATAGTGAGGTAGGGGATAAAATAAAAGCATACTTTGAAATCAATGACGGAACAACCTTGGAAGGGATGGTTTGGGATGCTTTCATGGCAGTATTGTGAGGTAATTGTAAGGAGAGAATAGTAAGGGTGAAAAAAAGAGCAAAGAAAGCGGAAGAAGAGATGGTAAAGAAAATAGAGGAAGCAGAACAGCGCTTTGTAGCAACAGGGCTGGAAAAAGATAGAAAAGAATGGGAGAAGGTAGTAGGGAGGTATAAAGAAATATTAACATCGGGAGCAAAGAAAATACTGTTCCAAGCAGAAAAGAAGAGATATTTAGAAGGGGGGAAGCCAGGAAGATGATTGGCTAGGTTTATAGAAGAAGGAAAAGGAAAAACGTTAATAGCAGTCGTTAAAGATAAAAAGGGGCGGATAGTGAAAGAACAGGAAGAAATTACAAAAGTTTTTCTAGAATTCTATAAACAGCTATATACCTCACAGTTAAAAGTAGGGCAGGAAGAAATTCGAAAATATGTGGAGGAATGTGAGCTAGCAAAACTAACAAAGGAGTTGTGGAGATGTTAGAAGGGGAGATTACAGAAAGTGAAGTATGGAAGGTGGTAAAAGAGGCACCCAGATCAAAGGCTCCGGAACCAGATGGGATACCATTCGAACTGTATAAAAGTATGTGAGTGTCTTAGTTCCTCGGTTAGTGAAACTATTTAAAGACATCCTAAAGAGAGGAATACTGCCCCCCCCCCCTCAATGAAGGAGGCAGTAAAAACGTTAATTCTTAAACCTGGAAAAGATGAATGTGAGCCGGACGCGTATAGGCCAATCTCGCTGCTAAATACCAATACGAAGATATTGGCAAAGATCCTAGCAGTGAGATTGGCGAAAGTAATGCCCTTACTAATCTCGAAAGATGAATGTGGATTCATGAGTGAAAGAACCGCGGCAGATAACGTGAGAAGACTGTTTGGGAATCTGCAGATTGGGGGGGGGGGGGTGCTCCATCCTGTCCCACCTCTGGACAGTAATGAGGGGAGATGGGTTTGGGGAAGGATTTATGAAATGTATGGGAATCTTATATGATTCCCCTAGGGCAGCAATTACAAGATGGGTAGGTACTATTGTCTTTTTTTCTCTTTTTTTTTTTTAATTTTCCTTTTTGTTTTTTTGGTTCTCCTCCCTCGCTCCTCTTTTCTCCAAGCCGGAATGAAAATTGAGCGATTGAGAGCCTTTGCACTAGATCAAGAGAATGAATTGAATATGAGTAGCTCCCCCTATAAAAAAAAAAAAAAAAGGCCAAAATATCTTTTCAAAGGTCCTCCCCGAAACTGTTGATCAATACAATACTGGACACAGTTAAGAGTAGGGGGGAGGACTTGTGGCATAAGGCGCACACCCGTATCCTGTTCGTAGGATGCCAAAAGTTGGGGTTAGGGTGTGATGCAGGGCAGTTGCAATTACCCTAGGGGCAGATGGCATTAACCCCTTGTGTTCATGACGCCAGGGCATTGTTTATCCTCGATACTACCCAAAGGTATACTGCTGAATCCTGGGCTAGGCACAGGGGAGGCAATAATGACTCAGACGCCAAGCTACGGACAACGGTAGCTTTATTGAAGGTAGACAGATGGTAAAGTCTATACAGTTCAGCCAAGGCCCATGGAGGTGACCAGTGACTCTAATTTAATGTAGGCCACGCTGACTTGACAGTTGCTGACAGGGACTGACTTGACTGATGACTGACAAATCTATGACTGTAGATTACTTGCAATTGACTGTGGCTGCAGACTGGACTTGAAGACTGGACACACACACTAGGACTTGACTTGACCTCAGCAAAGACTCAGGAACTAAGAGAGTGAGCTAGCTCTACCCAGGGGGAGACTGGCAGGGAGCCCATAGGTCACCCCTGGGATCACCTGGTCACTGATACCTCCTGGGTAACAATCACATGGTACATTTCTTAAAGTAACTACACATTATATATCACAATACACAGCAAAACAAATATACAGGGGGAAACAAGTACAAGGAGGCCCAGGAGACACAGAAGAGAGGCTGTCTGATGGGACAGCATGGGTAAGGGGCAACAACTCCCGTACTGGGCCACCACAAATGTGTTTGCATGTCTGTATACATTATGTACTGTGTGCTATGTGTGTGTACTGTATGGGAATGAGTTTGCATGTCTGTATCTGTACTGTATACTAACTCATTCTCATATAGTACACACATAGTATACAGTACATATGCAGACATACAAACACATTCTCATACAGAACACATATATATATATAATATACAGCAGGGGAGTTACTAGTAGTGTTGACTGTGAATATTAAAAATGCAAATTTTTACCGTGAATATCGACACTTCACGATTTCGTGAAGATTTAGAATATAACCTTTAAGGGGTTGCCCCCCTCGCGGGGATAACCCTTTACTAGAAACCCCCCTAAAATAGTAGCTTTATTGATTATTCTTTAAAATATGCCCCACACAGATGTTTAAAATTCCAGCAGCTCTGAGGTGGTGTTTGTCTAGAGAGTGAATATCACTTGCTTTATATTGGACACTTTTATTAGCCCAGGACACAGCTTGTGATCTGTGTGCTTATAGTACAACACACGATGGCTCCTGGTGCCAGGTCTCTATACTTATTATAAAGCCATCTTTATGCCCGCTGTATTAAAACATATAACTATTAGCCTCCCCGGTGTTTCGCTGACAGATCAGCTTTGTCAAGGGTAGCAAGGCTAATGTGTTCTCAAATGCCGTCTGCCTTCTTTTATAATCTACTCTTGATGTCACTTCCGTCCTTAGTCCACCAATCAGTGTGTTCCATGTCACACACTACGTCTCTCATGTGAATTAAAAGTGACCTATGGGAGTTTAACATCTGGACATATGTTCGCTTCCTTCGCGAGACTGCAGTCACATGATCAAGTCACATGACCGCAGATCTCACGGTATGACGGCGCCGGTCATAGTGCGCATGATTCTGGACTTAGTGTTTATCGCCACTCTCCACATTCACTGCGCATGATTTTTGACCTAGTGTTTATGGCTGTTCTCCGCATTCACTGCGCTTATCATTGCACTTAGTAATTGAGACAATCAGCATCTGCAAGCTGTTCTTATTTCCCTTTATACAGGTATTGATAGCTGCTCGTTTTTTGTATATTCTGTCAATAGATCTAAATCCTTTTTCAAAATTCCTTATGTTTGGATTCCAGGAAGGTGTCCTTGAAGTTTAGTGAATTAATTAGGAGATATACTCAATTGACATATTCTGTCACATATTCAATATTCATTATAATCGTATAGGAGAAAAATGTTTTATTGTATAATCTTCTAAGAGATAATTATGATGGGGTAAGAATAACCCTCAGTAATAACTCCTATACATTTACTTTCAAGGGGTTATAATGTTAAGTGTTTATTGGTCAAGGGTCCTGATAGATATTAATTAATCCAAATTTTATGCATTATTTATGAATGTGAATTCTTCATTTAAGTTCTTGCTGTTTAAACGATAGATCCATATTGTTTCCTCTTTTAACAACAATCTATCAATATTCCCTTTTCTTGGACTGTCTTGATTTGACAGAGTCCCCAAAATTTCTAAATGTCGGCTTTATTCTCATGTCTCAAAGGACATGTCTAGCTAAAGAGGTATCTACCCCTGTTCTGATGGTACTAATGTTTTTTCCTATCCTCCTTCTGAATTCCTGTGTAGCTTTACCTACATATAATTTTGGGCAGGTACAGGTGGCAATATAAATGACATTTTGGCTACTACAATTGATGAATTGTCTTATGGTGTATTCTCTACCATCTGGTGGATTCCTAAATATTTTTATCTTTGCCATATGTTTACACATTGCACAGTGCCCGCAAGGAAAAGAGCCTATTGGGATAGCCATGATCTACAAAGTGTTGCATTAGATTATTACTTTCTATTTGAAAGCTTTCCTCTTCTGACCAATTTCTCTTCGCTTAGATACTGTCCATATGTTATACTATGTCTCAATGAACCAGGGTGCCAGCTTTGCCAATGGAGGAAACTATTGGTCGCTGTGTTTATATTTCTATATATATATATATATATATATATATATATATATATATATATATATACACATATATGTTTGGATCTTACATTCTTCATCAACATATATAGTGATATCCAAGAAGTTTATGCTCTTGCCCCCTTCTTTTAGGGTGAATCTCATCCCTATCTCCTTGTTATTCAATTTATTAACAAATTCCCGAAAAAGAGTGCTGTCCCCATCCCAAAATATCAGTATATCATCTATATACCTCCCCTAAAATAAAATGTGCTGTGTGTAGTGCTGTGATTCATCTCCAAAAACAAGTGCTTTCCCACCACCCCAAAAATTAATTTGCAAATGAAGGTGCACATGTGGTCCCCATGGCTGTACCTTTCACCTGTTGGTAAAATGTACCACCAAAAAGGAAAGAATTGTGCTTCAAAATATATTCTAAGAGTGTAGTGGCAAATTGATTATGATGAATACCACGTGTGGCCAAAAACGTGCTCACCGCAGTGATACCTAATTGGTGATCAATATTACTGTACAAACTTTCTACATCGAGACTCTTTAATTTGGTATGTGGTATCACTGACAATTCACAAATTTTCGTAACTGTGTCCTTTGTGTCCTTTAAATAGGAGGGGAGGCAAGAAACAAATGGGGCTAGAATTTTGTCTACATAGACACTTGCTCCCTGTGTTAGGTTGTTATTACCTGATACTATGGGATGTCCTTTTATTGGGTTTGTGCCCTTGTGGGTTTTGGGCAAAACATATCACTGGATGTTGATTGTACATAAATTTATATTCACTCTCTGTAATCAAGTTGTCCTCCTTGGCTCTGTCCAAAAGGGTTCTAAGTTCTAAAAGGTACTGTCTGGTTGGCTCACTGGTTAAAACATTGTATGTAGTTCTGTCATCTAGTAATCGATGAACCATATCTTTGTAATCCTTATCTAGCAGTACAATGTTTCCCCCTTTATCTGAGGTTTTGATGATTAAATTATCATTTTCTTGTAACCTTTTCAACGCGTTCTTCTAATGTGAGAGTTGAATGTATGAGACTACTTTGAGGTTTAATTTTCTTTATCTAAAAAGCTAAAAAAAAAAAAACGTAAAAGTAGGTAGATGCAACCAAGACAATAGGGACAATGATAAATGGTGCCAGACGAGTACTGATGTCAGAAGAAGTTGTGTATTCCATACAACCTGTGAACATGTAAAGTAGTGGGGGTTCACTTTCCTCAAGCCTGGGCTTAAACATAATTAGTATATGATATTAAATAATAATATGAAAAGGTGTCCAGTGAATTAAAACAATTTATTTATACAACAATGATGCTTCCTGTGATGTCCTTTGTAGGGCCCTTACATCAGACAAACCATGATAGGAAATAGTAGTAAATATATATATATATATATATATATATATATATATATATATATATATATATATAATAATTATACAATAAAATCAATGTATAAAATATATGGAATAGTTGTATCAACTTATATGATATCAGTACTCCGATTGGTAGAATGTAGGTAGCGCTTGGTGCGTACGAACAGAGGTCATGCTATATACAGAATGCAATGTCTCACAATTCAAGGTTGCCAGAAGTTTGCAACAATGTTTCTGTGTATATAGTTTCTTGTGGCGATACTGCGTGCGACACCGTGCTGGTACATGAAAGCTGGGTAGAGCTAATGTCTGTTGGAATAGTGCCTCTCCTTTATGTGTATCCCACTCTACCCTGGCGGCACAGGGATGGAGAATGGTAAGTGGGATAGTGGATAGTCTCTTGTCTGTAGACCTCTAGTACCAAATTAATGCTGCACTCTGCAGCACTAGAGACCCCTCAATTGTGGACCACTCTACCCCGGCGGCACGATGAAAGTCAATGCAGGTTATTGAGTGGGTCGGGGGTTTGGCACACAGTGCCTCTTACCACTACTGCCATGGAGCGTGGTTGCTGGCCATGGATTTCCACCTGGGAGACATTCGCTGGCCAGCAGGATGTGTGCAGTCCTGGGAGCATGTTCTTGTATAATCCTTGGGGTCCGGTTGGTGATGGTGAGGATCGTCGGGCTTGCCAATACTGGGTTACAAGTGAATGTCTGTTTGTAGGCTAGATGCGTTTCGAGATGCTCCTCTCTCTCTTTTTCAATAGCAATGACCGGCTGCTTGTGGAAAGGTAGCATTTGTTCCTACAGCAACCTTGTGATTGGATGATTTATCTTGTCATACACAAATTGTGGACTGGATCACTTTACATAGGTGGGTCTGAAAATCTAGTGTTGTAGAGCAAAACGTGGATGTGGGGGATATATTAGAAAACACCTTCATATGTGTATCAGAAATGTTTTAAACATTTAAAAAAATGTATCTGGACATCATGGCACAACGTGGATGCAGACAGGAACTGAAATTATGTATATTTGTTATGTAAAAATACTGAGAGGTTATATAAAAACAAAATTTAAAGCTTTTTTGATCCAGATTATGTTCATATATAGATGTTTTAAATGTACATGGTGATCAAAAGTAAGGATCAATTATATAAGGATGATAAAAATATATTATAATCATACATAGTGCAGAAAATGTGTGTCATAATCGTATATATATATTGCAGGAATGTGCTACGAAAATATGGTGCAAATATGTGTCACAATGATATGGCTTCCAAATTGTGGAGATAATCTGGTAATCCCAATGTATTTATGAATAAAGAAAATGTATAAAAAAATATATAATTTTTTTAATATGAAATTTATAATTAATATTTATATAAATTTTTTTATAGAAAATTGTTCAACATCTAGGTAATATACATTAATCTAAAAGTCGGAACAGTGAGGTGATATATGTCTAGGGGAAGATGGGCTGTGGAGTAGGAGGAGTCGAGGTGCTGGTAACCGCCTGGCTCTCGACTCCCCATAACCCAAAGTCCAGTCTCTACCTAAATTATTTCAAAAATCTCCAGCTCGGCGTTGAGACCCCTAGGAACTAAAGTTTCCATCATGTATATGTATTTTAATTCTTTCCTGGACATTTTTTAGATAAAATTGCCACCTCCCCAGGTTGAACTGACTGCATGGCTGTAAATTGTGTGTCCCTAATATGACAATTGTCTACTTCTTTGTAGTGGGCAGAGAATGTATGTTTCTCATATCCCCTTTTTATATAATAAAAATGTTCAGCTAGTCTTTTTTTTAAGTGTACGTGATGTGCAGCCTATGTATTGTTTGTTGCAGGGGCATTTAATGATATAAATAATATTTTTGCTGTTTCATGTTAGAATTTATTTTATTGAATGTGTTTTGTGATTGGTGGTAGATGTAATTACATCTGTTTTCTTTGCGAACTCTGTAACTTTTCAATTATTGCATCTGAAAAATCATGTTAGTCCAGAGAGGGTCGGTTGTACTGTTTTGTGTGTAAATGGTCTGGTCTGTTTTGTGGTGGGTGCAATCTATAGTCCTAAATTTGGTGCTTTCGTGAATAATATGACTGGGGCTTGTGGAGGTTGTGATGGACCGATAGTTTTGTCTAGCTGTAACAGGTGACAGTGTTTATTTTTTTAATCTGTTGATGTGATGTGTTAAATGGTATTAGTTTAGTTTGATGTGTATTGTCTTCTTGTTTTATAGAAGTGTTGTTGAAATATTGTGCTCTGTCTTGTGATCTAGCTTTATGTAGTGAGTCTTGTAAAAGTGTGTTGGGGTACTGTTTTTGTTGAAATTGTTTTGGTTAAGGTCTGTGCTTCCTCCTTAAATTTATGGATGTCTGCGCAATTGCGTCTGATACGTCAATATTGTCCATATGGTATATTGGTAAGCCATTGAGGTAGATAGTAGTGTTGGGCGCGAATATTCGCATTTCGAATATTTTTTGCGAATATCGCAATTTCGCGAATATTGCGAATATATTTGCTATATATTAGAAATTGAGAATATTCATTTTCTGCATATGTGCATTGTCACGATGCCGGCTGGCAGGTAGTGGATCCTCTGTGCCAGAGAGGGATTGGCGTGGACCGTGCTAGAGGATCGGTTCTAAGTCACTACTGGTTTTCACCAGAGCCCGCCGCAAAGCGGGATGGTCTTGCTGCGGCGGTAGTGACCAGGTCGTATCCCCTAGCAACGGCTCAACCTCTCTGGCTGCTGAAGATAGGCGCGGTACAAGGGAGTAGACAGAAGCAAGGTCGGACGTAGCAGAAGGTCGGGGCAGGCAGCAAGGATCGTAGTCAGGGGCAACGGCAGGAGGTCTGGAACACAGGCTAGGAACACACAAGGAAACGCTTTCACTGGCACTAAGGCAACAAGATCCGGCGAGGGAGTGAAGGGGAAGTGAGGTGATATAGGGAAGTGCACAGGTGTAAAGACTAATTGGAACCACTGCGCCAATCAGCGGCGCAGTGGCCCTTTAAATCGCAAAGACCCGGCGCGCGCGCGCCCTAGGGAGCGGGGCCGCGCGCGCCGGGACAGAACTGACGGAGAGCGAGTCAGGTACGGGAGCCGGGGTGCGCATCGCGAGCGGGCGCTACCCGCATCGCGAATCGCATCCCGGCCAGAGGCGGTATCGCAGCGCCCCGGGTCCGTGGAACCGACCGGAGCGCTGCAGTGAGAGGAGTGTAGCGAGCGCTCCGGGGAGGAGCGGGGACCCGGAGCGCTCGGCGTAACAGTACCCCCCCCCTTGGGTCTCCCCCTCTTCTTGGAGCCTGAGAACCTGAGGACCAGACTTTTGTCCAGGATATTGTCCTCAGGTTCCCAGGACCTCTCTTCTGGACCACAACCCTCCCAATCCACTAAAAAGAAGGTTTTCCCTCTGACCTTTTTAGATGCTAAAATTTCTTTGACGGAGAAGATGTCCGAGGAGCCGGAGACAGGAGTGGGGGGAACAGATTTGGGAGAGAAACGGTTAATGATAAGTGGTTTAAGAAGAGAAACATGAAAGGCATTAGGAATACGAAGAGAAGGAGGAAGAAGAAGTTTGTAAGAGACAGGATTAATCTGGCGCAAAATCTTGAAAGGACCAAGATAGCGTGGTCCCAACTTATAGCTAGGGACACGGAAGCGGACATATTTGGCGGAGAGCCATACCTTGTCTCCAGGGGAAAAAATGGGAGGAGCTCTTCTTTTCTTATCCGCGAATCTCTTCATGCGTGAAGAAGCCTGTAAGAGAGAATTTTGGGTCTCTCTCCATATGATGGAAAGATCACGAGAAATTTCATCCACAGCGGGCAGACCAGAGGGCAAGGGGGTAGGGAGGGGGGGAAGAGGGTGACGGCCGTACACCACGAAAAACGGGGATTTGGAGGAAGATTCAGAGATTCTGAAATTATACGAGAATTCGGCCCAAGGTAGAAGATCTGCCCAGTCATCCTGGCGGGAGGAAACAAAATGTCGTAAATAGTCACCCAAGATCTGGTTAATTCTTTCTACTTGTCCATTGGATTGAGGATGGTATGCAGAAGAAAAATTTAATTTAATCTTGAGTTGTTTACAGAGAGCCCTCCAGAATTTAGACACAAATTGGACGCCTCTATCCGAGACGATCTGCGTAGGCAACCCGTGAAGACGAAAAATGTGTACAAAAAATTGTTTAGCCAACTGAGGCGCTGAAGGAAGACCAGGAAGAGGGATGAAATGTGCCATTTTGGAGAATCGATCAACGACCACCCAAATAACAGTGTTGCCATGGGATGGGGGTAAGTCAGTAATAAAATCCATACCAATCAGAGACCAAGGTTGTTCGGGGACAGGCAGAGGAAGAAGAAAACCAGCGGGCTTCTGGCGAGGAGTCTTATCCCGGGCACAGATAGTGCAGGCTCGCACAAAGTCCACCACATCAGTCTCTAGAGTCGGCCACCAATAGAAGCGAGAGATGAGTTGCACAGATTTCTTGATGCCCGCATGACCTGCGAGATGGGAGGAGTGACCCCATTTGAGGATTCCGAGGCGTTGGCGTGGAGAAACAAAGGTCTTTCCTGGAGGAGTTTGCCTGATGGAGGCTAGAGAAGTGGAAATCAGGCAGTCAGGAGGAATGATGTGTTGAGGTGAGAGTTCAATTTCAGAAGCATCTGAGGAACGAGAGAGAGCATCGGCCCTAATGTTCTTATCAGCAGGCCGAAAGTGAATTTCAAAATTAAATCGGGCAAAGAACAGAGACCACCTGGCCTGACGAGGATTCAGCCGTTGGGCAGACTGGAGGTAGGAGAGGTTCTTGTGATCGGTGTAAATAATAACTGGGAATCTTGATCCCTCCAGCAGATGCCTCCATTCCTCAAGTGCTAATTTAATGGCTAGAAGCTCTCGATCCCCGATGGAGTAGTTCCTCTCCGCCGGAGAGAAGGTCCTAGAAAAAAAACCACAAGTAACAGCATGCCCGGAAGAGTTTTTTTGCAGAAGGACAGCTCCAGCTCCCACTGAGGAGGCATCAACCTCCAATAGGAAGGGTTTAGATGGGTCAGGTCTGGAGAGCACGGGAGCCGAAGAGAAGGCAGACTTGAGTCGTTTAAAGGCGTCTTCCGCTTGAGGAGGCCAAGACTTGGGATCGGCATTTTTTTTGGTTAAAGCCACAATAGGAGCCACAATGGTAGAAAAATGTGGAATAAATTGCCTGTAATAATTGGCGAACCCCAAAAAACGTTGGATGGCACGGAGTCCGGAGGGGCGTGGCCAATCTAAGACGGCAGAGAGTTTATCTGGGTCCATTTGTAGTCCCTGGCCAGAGACCAAGTATCCTAGAAAAGGAAGAGATTGGCATTCAAACAGACATTTCTCAATTTTAGCATAGAGTTGATTGTCACGAAGTCTCTGAAGAACCATACGGACATGCTGGCGGTGTTCTTCTAGATTGGCCGAAAAAATTAGGATATCATCAAGATATACAACAACACAGGAGTATAACAGATCACGAAAAATTTCATTAACAAAGTCTTGGAAGACAGCAGGGGCGTTGCACAGGCCAAAGGGCATGACCAGATACTCAAAGTGTCCATCTCTGGTGTTAAATGCTGTTTTCCACTCATCCCCCTCTCTGATGCGGATGAGGTTATAGGCGCCTCTTAAGTCCAATTTAGTAAAGATGTGGGCACCTTGGAGGCGATCAAAGAGTTCAGAGATGAGGGGTAAGGGGTAGCGGTTCTTAACCGTGATTTTATTAAGTCCGCGGTAGTCAATGCAAGGACGTAGAGAGCCATCTTTTTTGGACACAAAGAAAAATCCGGCTCCGGCAGGAGAGGAGGATTTACGGATAAAGCCCTTTTTTAGATTCTCCTGGACGTATTCAGACATGGCAAGAGTCTCTGGGGCAGAGAGAGGATAAATTCTGCCCCGGGGTGGAGTAGTGCCCGGGAGGAGGTCGATAGGACAATCATAAGGCCTGTGAGGAGGTAGAGTCTCCGCTTGTTTTTTGCAGAAAACATCCGCGAAGTCCATATAGGCCTTAGGGAGACCGGTTACTGGAGAAAGCACAGAGTCACGGCCAGGGTTACTGGGAACCGGTTTTAGACAGTCCTTGGAACAAGAGGGCCCCCAACTCTTGATCTCCCCAGTGGACCAATCCAGGGTTGGGGAATGAAGTTGAAGCCAGGGAAGTCCAAGGAGAATTTCCGAGGTGCAATTGGGGAGGACCAAAAGTTCAATCCTCTCGTGATGAGATCCGATGCTCATTAGAAGGGGCTCCGTGCGGAAACGTATGGAACAGTCCAATCTTTCATTGTTTATACAATTGATGTAAAGGGGTCTGGTGAGACTGGTCACTGGGATGTTGAACCTGTTGACGAGAGAGGCCAAAATAAAATTTCCTGCAGATCCAGAGTCCAAGAAGGCCACAGAAGAGAAGGAGAAGGCAGAGGCAGACATCCGCACAGGCACAGTAAGACGTGGAGAAGCAGAGTAGACATCAAGGATTGTCTCACCTTTGTGCGGAGTCAGCGTACGTCTTTCCAGGCGGGGAGGGCGGATAGGACAATCCCTCAGGAAGTGTTCGGTACTAGCACAGTACAGGCAGAGGTTCTCCATGCGGCGTCGTGTCCTCTCTTGAGATGTCAGGCGAGACCGGTCGACCTGCATAGCCTCCACGGCGGGAGGCACAGGAACAGATTGCAGGGAACCAGAGGAGAGAGGAGCCGAGGAGAAGAAACGCCTCGTGCGAACAGAGTCCATATCTTGGCGGAGCTCCTGACGCCTTTCGGAAAAACGCATGTCAATGCGAGTGGCTAGGTGAATAAGTTCATGAAGATTAGCAGGCATTTCTCGTGCGGCCAGAACATCTTTAATGTTGCTGGATAGGCCTTTTTTAAAGGTCGCGCAGAGGGCCTCATTGTTCCAGGATAATTCAGAAGCAAGAGTACGGAATTGTACGGCATACTCGCCAACGGAAGAATTACCCTGGACCAGGTTCAACAGGGCAGTCTCAGCAGAAGAGGCTCGGGCAGGTTCCTCAAAGACACTTCGAATTTCCGAGAAGAAGGAGTGTACAGAGGCAGTGACGGGGTCATTGCGGTCCCAGAGTGGTGTGGCCCAAGCCAGGGCTTTTCCAGACAGCAGGCTGACTACGAAAGCCACCTTAGACCTTTCAGTGGGGAACTGGTCCGACATCATCTCCAAGTGTAATGAACATTGGGAAAGGAAGCCACGGCAAAACTTAGAGTCCCCATCAAATTTATCCGGCAAGGATAGTCGTAGTCCAGAAGCGGCCACTCGCTGCGGAGGCGGTGCAGGAGCTGGCGGAGGAGATGATTGCTGGAGCTGTGGTAGTAACTGTTGTAGCATAACAGTCAGTTGAGACAGCTGTTGGCCTTGTTGCGCTATCTGTTGTGACTGCTGGGCGACCACCGTGGTGAGGTCAGCGACAACTGGCAGAGGAACTTCAGCGGGATCCATGGCCGGATCTACTGTCACGATGCCGGCTGGCAGGTAGTGGATCCTCTGTGCCAGAGAGGGATTGGCGTGGACCGTGCTAGAGGATCGGTTCTAAGTCACTACTGGTTTTCACCAGAGCCCGCCGCAAAGCGGGATGGTCTTGCTGCGGCGGTAGTGACCAGGTCGTATCCCCTAGCAACGGCTCAACCTCTCTGGCTGCTGAAGATAGGCGCGGTACAAGGGAGTAGACAGAAGCAAGGTCGGACGTAGCAGAAGGTCGGGGCAGGCAGCAAGGATCGTAGTCAGGGGCAACGGCAGGAGGTCTGGAACACAGGCTAGGAACACACAAGGAAACGCTTTCACTGGCACTAAGGCAACAAGATCCGGCGAGGGAGTGAAGGGGAAGTGAGGTGATATAGGGAAGTGCACAGGTGTAAAGACTAATTGGAACCACTGCGCCAATCAGCGGCGCAGTGGCCCTTTAAATCGCAAAGACCCGGCGCGCGCGCGCCCTAGGGAGCGGGGCCGCGCGCGCCGGGACAGAACTGACGGAGAGCGAGTCAGGTACGGGAGCCGGGGTGCGCATCGCGAGCGGGCGCTACCCGCATCGCGAATCGCATCCCGGCCAGAGGCGGTATCGCAGCGCCCCGGGTCCGTGGAACCGACCGGAGCGCTGCAGTGAGAGGAGTGTAGCGAGCGCTCCGGGGAGGAGCGGGGACCCGGAGCGCTCGGCGTAACATGCATATTCGCATATGTGAATATTCGCATATGCGTATATTCTCACAATTCTTCTTTTCACTTGTGGGCCAATTAGAATGATGCAAATACACTTGTCAGAGGTTATCAACAACATCCCTAGCAACCAATAGTAAAGTTGCCCACCCCCTCGAATACGCGAATATGTGAATATTCGCATATGCGAATATAATGAATACGTGAAATTCCCGAATATAGGACGAATATTCGTCTATATATTTGTGAAATATCGTGAATTTGAATATTGCCAATGCCGCTCATCACTAGTAGATAGCAACAGTCAAATCTAATGTAGCTATTTTTAGATGTTGGCTTGTGGAATGTACTGCATATAGCTTGGTTGTTATGGATTGTGATTTGAAGATCTAGGAATTCGATTGTATCTGTACTGATATTGGGTGTGAATTTGAGGTTATGTGTGTTGATGTTTAATTGTTGAGTTTATAGATGTAATTGTTCAGGGGTATCTTTCCATACTATTCGAATATCATCTATATAGCGTTTCCAGAGGACCAGGTTTGCATCGAGTTCCGAGGAGAGTGTGTGATCCTCCCAGTATGCCATAAAGAGATTAGCGAAACTCAGTGCAAACCTGGTCCCCATTGCCTTTCAACAATATCTCAAGCAGGTATGATACCTCCTTTATAACCTCGCATGATATAAATCATTCACAGGGACTGACTGAAGTCAGCATATCAGATCTTGCCATCATAAATACAGATCTAGCAACAATAAGTAATCAGAGCATACAAATTTGTAATCTTTCTTCTTATAGACTTACAGAGGCGGAACAAAGTCTTCTGTTGAGGGGTTTGTCCTTCACCCCCGCTCCCAAATTCGATGAGTTAATCTCTTTGCCAGAAAGCTGGCTCTGTATAAATGGTATCTACATAATGAGAATGCCACCAATGAATTAAGACTCTAGGAATCTGCAGCAGTAGAAATACTTTATGATTTATTGAGAGAAAATGAGGGGGTGGAAATGACAATGAATGCACCATTTACTTACATAGTTACATAGTACGGTTGAAAAAAGACATACGTCCATCAAGTTCAACCAGGGAATTGAAGGGTAGGGGTGTGGCGCGATATTGGGGAAGGGATGGGATTTTATATTTCTTCATAAGCATTAATGTTATTTTGTTCCAGGAATGTATCTAATCCTGTTTTAAAGCTGTTAATTTTTTCTGCTGTGACCAGTTCCTGAGGTAGACTGTTCCATAAGTTCACAGTTCTCATGGTAAAGAAGGCGTGTCGCCCCTTGAGACTAAACTTTTTCTTCTCCAGACGGAGGCAGTGCTCCCTTGTCCTTTGGGGGGTTTAACCTGGAACAGTTTTTCTCCATATTTTTTGTATGGGCCATTAATATACATTTATCATATGCCCCATATTAGTTTAGTCGCTCGTCTCTGCACCCTCTCCAGCTCCACAGTGTCCCTTTTATGGACTGGTGCCCAAAACTGAACAGCATATTCCAGGTGAGGCCGTACCAATGCTTTATAAAGGGGGAGTATTATGTCCCTGTCCCTCGAGTCCATGCCTCTTTTTATACATGACAATATCCTGCCGGCCTTGGAAGCAGCAGCCTGACATTGCATGCTATTCTGTAGTCTGTGATCTACAAGTACACCCAGATCCTTCTCTACCAGTGACTCTGCCAGTTTAATCCCCCCTAAGACATACGACGCATGCAGGTTATTAGTACCCAGATGCATAACTTTACATTTATCCACATTGAACCTCATTTGCCAAGTGGATGCCCAGACACTTAGTCTATCCAAGTCATCTTGTAACCTATACACATCCTCTATAGACTGTACCGTGCTACAAAGCTTGGTGTCATCTGCAAAGATAGAAACAGAGCTGTTAATGCCATCCTCTATATCATTGATAAATAAATTAAACAACAGCGGTCCCAGTACAGAACCTTGGGGTACACCACTAATAACCGGGGAGCAATCAGAGTACGAATCATTGACCACCACTCTCTGGGTACGATCCATGAGCCAGTGTTCAATCCAGTTACAAACTAAAATTTCCAAACCCAAAGACCTTAACTTACCTGTCAGACGTCTATGAGGGACAGTATCAAATGCTTTTGGAAAATCCAGAAACACTATATCCACAGCCATTCCTCTGTCAAGGCTTCTACTCACATCTTCATAAAAGCAAATTAGATTGGTTTGATGACTTCTATCCTTAGTAAACCCATGCTGGCTATCACTTATAATACTATTATCCCCTATGTATTCCTGTATGTAATCCCTTATAAGTCCTTCAAACTATTTACCCACAATGCACGTTAGACTTACCGGTCAATAGTTTCCTGGGGAAGACCTAGAGCCCTTTTTGAAGATTGGCCAGTCCCTTGGCACAATACCAGACACCAGTGAATCTCTAAATATCATGAACAAGGGTACAGATATTACTGAACTTACCTCTCTAAGAACTCTTGGGTGTAGTCCATCTGGTCCTGGAGATTTGCTTACATTTACTTTACTTAACTTACCTTGTACCATCTCTACATTAAGCCAGTTCAGTACATTACATGATGTGTTACCAGCACTGACCTGTCCAATGTCAGCTCCTCCTTCTTCCCTAGTATATACTGAACTAAAGAACCCATTCAGTAGCTCCGCTTTCTCTTTATCGCCTGTGACAACCTCCCAATTATCTTATTAAGGGGTCCTACATGCTCTGTCCTTGGATTTTTTGCATTGATATATCTAAAAAAAATATTTAGGATTAGTTTTGCTTTCTTTGGCCACCTGTCTCTCATTTTGTACTGTTTAAATGTTATAGCTGACCCATCAGATTTGTATTTTTTTTAAGGCAATTTTTTTGTTGTTTATTGCTCTTTTGACATCATTTGTCAACCATGTAGGATTTAGTTTTAATCGTTTATATTTGTTCCCCTTTGGTATATATTTAGCTGTATAGTTATTACCTAAAACCTAGATCTGTTATGAACCCTCCACTTTCTCAGTTTTCAAACATTGAGACCTTTTTACACCTGGTAACACAGGCTATAAAGAAAATTGAACATCAAAGTTGTCTCATACATTTGAATCTCATATTAGAAGAATGTGCTGCATTGAAAAGGTTACAAGAAAATTGTACTACTAGATATTGTACTACTAGACATTGTACTACTAGATAAGGATTACGAATATATGGTTCATTGATGGTTCAACTACCTACAAGGTTTTACCCAATGATCCAACTAGACAGTACCTTTTAGAACTTAGGACTCTTTTGGACAGAGTCAAGGAGGACAACTTGATTATGGAGAGTAAATATAAATTTATGTACAATCAATATACAGTGATATGCACTTTTTATGTTTTGCCCAAAACCCACAAGGGTACAAACCCAATAAAAGGATGTCCCATAGTATCAGGGAACAACAACCTAACACAGGGAGTAAGTGTCTATGTAGGCAAAATTCTAGCCCCATTTGTTTCTTGCCTCCCATCCTATTTAAAGGACACAAAGAACACAGTTACGAAAATTTGTGAATTGTCAGTGACACCACATACCAAATTAATGAGCCTCGATGTAGAAAGTTTGTACAGTAATATTGATCACCAATTAGGTATCACTATGGTGAGCATGTTTTTGGCCACACATAGTATTCACTTTGAGAGGCATAATCAATTTGTTACTACACTATTAGAATATACTTTGAAGCACAATTCTTTCCTTTTTGGGGGTACCTTTTATCAACATGTGAAAGGTACAGCGATGGGAACCACATGTGCACCTTCGTTTGCAAATTTATTTTTGGGATGGTGGGAAAGCACTTTGTTTTTGGAGATGAATCACAGCACTACGCACAGCACATTTTATTTTAGGGGAGGTATATAGAAGATATACTTTTTTGGGACGGGGATAGCACTCTTTTCCGGTAATTTGTTAGCAAATTGAATAACAATGAGATAGGGATGAGATTCCCCCTAGAAGAAGGGGGCAAGAGCATAAACTTCTTGTATATCACTATATATGTTGATGAAGAATGTAAGATTGAAACCAATATATATTTAAAAAAACACAGCGACCAATAGTTTCCTCCATTGGCAAAGCTGGCACCCTGGTTCATTAAGATGAAGTATACCATATGGACAGTATCTAAGAGCGAAGATAAATTGTTCAGAAGAGGAAAGCTTTCAAATAGAAAGTAATAATCTAATGCAACGCTTTTTAGATCATGGTTATCCCAAAAGGCATATGAGAAGAGCCTTCAATAAGGTTAAAACCCTCAACAGAATGGAATTACTTGGCCCGAAAGAGAGACCAATACGGAACAAAAGGTAAATACATGCATTGGCACATTTGATGCTTATGCATCCCACTTTACATGGATTTTAAATCAACATTGGCATGTACTAAGATTGGATCCCGATCTACAGGAAGTGATTGGACATAGACCGAGTATCACCTACAGAAGAGGGGGCCAATATAAAATATATCTTAGTACACAGCCACTTCCAGAAGGAAGATGGAAGACCAACTACATGGATTCTCAACCCACCTATGGGCTCTTTTCCTTGCGAGCACTGTGCAATGTGTAAACATATCGCAAAGATAAAAATATTTCCGAATCCACCAGATGGTAGAGAATACACCATAAGACAATTCATCAATTGTAGTAGCCAAAATGTCATTTATATTGCCACCTGTACTTGACCAAAATTATATGTAGGTAAAGCTACACAGGAATTCAGAAGGAGGATAGGAAAACACATTAGTACCATCAGAACAGGGGTAGATACCCCATTAGCTAGACATGTCTGTTTGAGACATGAGAATAAAGCCGACATTTAGAAATTTTGGGTACTTGTCAAATCAAGACAGTCCAAGAAAAAAGGGAATATTGATAGATTGTTATTAAAAGAGGAAACGAGATGGATCTATCGTTTAAACATCAAGAACCCGAAAGGCCTAAAAGAAGAATTCACATTCATAAATAATGCATAACATTTGGATTAATTAATATCTATCAGGACCCTTGACCAATAAACACTTATTAAGCACATAACATTATAACCCCTTGAAAGTAACTAATAACAAACTTCTGAGTAAATTAACCATTACTACTAAATATAAATATATAAAGACAATGCAACCATCAGAGCAGTGTGCATAATAATACCAGTCAATATACCTAGGTATAACCAACTGGAGCAATACTTACCAGTGGACGCAATATACATATGGGAGAGAGGACGGGATCGGCGTCTGGAGATGGAGATATACAGTGGAGTTTTTTGTTGGTCCTTGCTGATGGAAAAGCAAAGGAATCTCTTTGGAGTGGTGAGAAGATAATCAGATGAGATGTTAACTTAGAATAGAAAAGGAAAAAGATGGAGATTAACAAGATTGGATATGTCCTAAAATAAAAAAAAACATATATGAGTTATTATTGAAAGTTATTCTGACCCCATCATAATTATCTCTTAGATGATTGTATAATAAAAAAAATTTCTCCTATACGATTATACAATAATAATGAATATTGAATATGTGACAGAATTTGTCAATTGAGTATATCTCATAATTAATTGACTAAACTTCAAGGACACCCTCCTAGAATCCAAACATAAGGATTTTTGAAAAATGATTTAGATCTATTAACAGAATATACAAAAAACGAGCAGCTATCAATGCCTGTATAAAGGGAAATAAGAACAGCTGGCAGACGCTTTATAGAACACTGGATTGTTTCAATTACTAAGTGCAATGACACGTGCAGTGAATGCGGAGAGCAGCGATAAACACTAGGTCAAAAATCATCCACAGTGAATGTGGAGAGTGGCGATAAACACTAAGTCCAGAATCATGCGCACTATGACCGGCGCCGTCATACCGCAAGATCTGCGGTTGTGTGACTTGATCATGTGACCGCAGTCTCGCGAAGGAAGCGAAGATATGTCAGGATGTTAAACTCTCACATAGGTCACTTTTAATTCACGCGAGAGATGGGGTGTGTGACATGGAACACACTGATTGGTGGGCTAAGGACGGAAGTGACATCAAGAGTAGATTATAAAAGAAGGCAGACGGTGTTTGAGAACACATTAGCCTTGCTACCTTTGACAAAGCTGATCCTTCAGCAAAACATCGGGAAGGCTATTAGTTATATGTTTTAATACAGCGGGCATAACGGTGGCTTTATAATAAGTATATAGACCTGGCACCAGGATCTATCATGTGTTGTACTACAAGCACACAGATCACAAGCTGTGTCCTGGGCTGATAAAAGTGTCCCATATAAAGAGAGTGATATAATTTCATTATGAATTTTCGCATGGAAAAAAAAAAAAGAGAACGAAAATAGAGAATATGCGAATTCAGGACGAATATTCATCCATATATTTGCGAAATATTGCGAATTTGCATATGGCCCCTGCCGCTCATCACTAGTTGCTAGGTCTCCAAAAGACCGGGGGCTAGAGCCAACAGCTCAACTCCGCCCCTATCCACACCCTCAAACACGCCCCTAACCACACCAAGCCTCCTTCTTTAATATTCTCCCACTACTGTACGCAACACACTGCACATATGCAACATTTCCCTCCAATCATCTCGTTATCCCCTATCCTTTGAATTGGGGATCATTTAATATTTTAGGAATACCTCTAAGAGCAATAATGTTGTCAGTCTGTCACTTGAGTCTAGGAGAACCTCCTATACTGGCAGACTGACAACAATCACCACCATAATTACCACCAGCTGTTGTAAAGCTACAACTCCTATCATGCCTGGAGAGCCTCTGGCATTATGGTAGTTGTAGTTGTAGTTTTGTAACAGCTGGACAGCGACAGGTTGGGGTACAGTGTCATTCATCATAATTGCAGAACATACATACAGCGGTGATGGGACAGTCAGACAGAATACACAATGATATCAGTGACCTGAGTGACATCTTCTCTGTTGTCTTTCGTTTTCTTCTTCATCTTGTCCGTGCACCAGGACTTCTCCCAGCTCCTTCTTCTCTGCAGAGTCTGAAGCCCGGACATCATTGGTTGCTTAATTTGTCATCAGATCCTAATCCTCTGTATAAAGACAATGAGCATAATAACCCTGCCAGAAACAGTGTCACCTGAATATAACTCTGTCAGACATTATGCCCCCTGAATATAACCCTACCAGAAACTGTGCCCCCTGCCACACACTGTACCTGTAATAATACTGCCACACAAGTTCGGCTGAATCCCACCCTTGCACTGTCCTCCTTCAGACCCCTCAGTATTCCTCCCCCAGACTCCTCTGTCCCCTTCTCCTCCAGACCCCTCAGTCTTCCTCCCAGCTCCTCAGTCCTCCTCCTCTAGACCCCTTTGTCCACCTCCTCCAGACCCCTCTTCACCCCTTCTCCAGACCCCTCTTCCCCCCTCCCCTCGAGACCCATCAGTCTTTCTCCTGGCTCATCTGTCCTCTTCCTCCAGGCTCCTTTGTCCCCCTCCAGATCCCTAGGTCTTGCTTCAGGCCTTCCCCCCAACACCCACCATAATGTCCCCCAGGCTTCTTCTCTCTCCCTGCCACATTTCTCCCCCTCCATGTTACAACCCCTTCCCCGTCACATCTCTCCCATTAATGTTGTGCCAGGGCATGGGGAAAACAAACAAAAAAACTATGCTCACCTAGCCTGTGTCCCTGTAGGTCTGCCACAGCTCCCATTCTCCTTTGTGGGGTCTTGGCATCTTCTACCTGCCCCCGACAAGTGCTGGTTTCAGGACCTTTCCTGCTTAGCCAATCATTGGCCTGACACATGGCACTGCTGCTGCTAGTGATTAGCTGAGCAGAAAAGGTCATGAAACCAGCACTTGGCGGCACAGAGAAGATACCGGGACCCCACAAAGAAAAACGGGAGCTGCGGCAGATCCACATGGACCCAGGCTAGGTGAGCATAGTTTTTTTTTTTATGTTTTAGAAAAATATGGATCAGTGCAGCTCACAATTATTATACGAGGTATACTATGGTTAAACATCTACACCTTAAGTGTTGAGTACATTTGTAGTAAAAGCAAGAATAACCATAAACCTCTAGGCAAATATCAGATTTACTGATACATGATGTAGATGAAAAACCTTCCTCCAATTATAAGATGAAAAAAGGATATTTATTAAAATTCTTACATATATTAAAATTAAAATTATGCTACACCTACTCTCACAGGAGGTCTAATTCTACTGAGGAAAGGGTCATGTAGGTCCAAAAGTACCCTGAAACGCATCTAGACTTATGAATTAACGGACCACTGCCGCATGTGCTTATGCAAACCAGTAGTCCGTCAGACGCCAAACTCCACGAGGCCCGGACATCGGGGATCTGTAAGCTGTCTCCATCGAACATCACGTGGCATCCATCGGATCTGTGGCAGACAGACCAGCCGCATCAGCGCATGCCAGCATTCACCTTACAGCGCACACAGGCCTGCATTCCATTGGAGAAAGTAAATATCTCAACCACAGTGTGGCTGGTGATTATAAATCAATTTCTTTAGGTGGTACACTTATTGACTCAGGTATTAAATGCCCAGGCTGCTATATTGCGGACTGTTAAACTACTATTTATATTCTGAGGTACTGAATGCTGGATTAACGAACTAAGAATAATCTTTTGCGGTGGTGTGGTTTAAAACATTGTATTATTTTGTAACACTTGTTTTACAATATTTACCTTCCCACAAGGGCCCTGTGAGAGGAGGTGTAGCATAAATTTAATATGTAAGAATTTTAATAAATATCCTTTTTTCATCTTATAATTGAAGCACGTTTTTTCATCTACATCATGTATCAGTAAATCTGATATTTGCCTAGAGGTTTATGGTTATTCTTGCTTTTTTATGTTTTCCCTGCGCCCCTATTATTACTTAGAACAGTGTTTCCCAATAAGGTGCCTCCAGCTGTTGCAAAACTTCAACTCCCGGCCCAGATATCCTTTGACTGTTCGGGCATGCTGGAAATTGTAGTTTTGCAACAGCTGGAAGCCCCATGGTTTGGAAACATTGAGTTAGCATTTTAATTTTGGCGGCGTGTATGATATAGTGCAGCCCTAAAACATGCACACATATATCATGCACTCTCACATCATGCACACATACATGCACACATCATGCATACATACATGCACACATTATGCATACATACATGCACACATTATGCATACATATATGCACATATCTACATCCATCAACCCCACCACCTATTGACCACTGACCCCCAGTCTGCCAGCCACACATCTGTCAGATATTACCCACCTGCTCGTCACACACTGTCACACAGCGCCAGCCCCTCACACACCACCAGCGTGCCCGTCGCTCACTGCACGTCAGGCAGCCCATCACTCACTGCCCGCCCGTTACTCACTTGCTGCCAGCCCGCCCATCTGTCACACACCTGTTTACTCACCATACTGCTCATCAGGGCTAGAGTGGGTCTAAAGTATGCCGGCCTTCCCCCCCACTCGGCGCCGGTGAAGCCAGGGTACACAGGGCCTAGGAGCAGATGTCTGCTCCTAGCAGCATCTGGCATCCCTATGCATGGCGCTGCACAGCACGGTGCACCATGCCATCTCCCATGAGAAACCACTGAGACCCAGGGCTATGGGCTTAAGACCCATGGCTATAGCCCCGTTAGCCCCCCCTAGCAACACCCCTTGTGTACAGTACATATACAAACATACAAACTCATTCTAATACAGTACACACACATAGTATACAGTACAGAAACAGACATACAAACTCATTTTAAGTCAGTGTACACATAGTATACAGTACATATATAGACATAAAACACATTCAGTACACACACATTGGCCCTCATTTACTATTGCAAACCTGACATGTTTTATCGGGTTGTCGCCAGATTCTGTGCCAGAATTTGCGCCAGAATTAAAAAAAAAACTGACAAACTCGGAAAAGGGGTATGTCTGTTGGGAAAAGGGGGCATGGTAACCGCAAAGGGACGTGTTCAGGACATTTTCACCCAACCCAACAAATTTACTAAGGTTTCCACAGAAAATGTGGTGGATTTGAGCTGAGAAAACCCTACAGATCTGAGCATGCGTAAAAAATGAAAATGTAGGGAAAAGTGAAAAATGTAGGGAAACCTTAGCAAATACCGTGGAAAATAAAATTGTAGGGAATTAGAAACCCACAAAGAAACCTACATTCCAATCAGGGCCATTGTCTGTCTGAGTCTGTACTGTATACTATTTTTGTGTACCAGGCCCGGACTGGCGACAAAAATAGGCGCAGGCATTTTAGACTAAGCAGCCTACTTTGGCCATTGTAACACTTACGTTTCAGTAGACTGGAACACAGATGATAGTGGATCCGCTGGACCTATATGGTAGATGACTCTGACCTTACCAGAGAGCGGAGTCTAAGGAGCTGCTGGTCTGCCACAAAGCGGGATGGACTTGCTGTGGCAGGCGGCACCCAGGGCGCTACCTCTGGCACGACTCGACCACACAGGCGGCTGAGGAGATTCGAGACTAGACATGTGCAATTCGGTTCGGCACGAATGTCTAAATTAACGAATGTTACCGTTTTCGTGCATTCGGACCGATCCGAATGCACGAAAACATATTTTGAACATTCCCGAATAGCCACGATAATACGAATAGCAAAGTAACGAATACATTCGTTATTTCCCGACCATAATGCTGTAAATAATGAATGCATTCGTTATCTGTAAACGAACGTGAAGAATTCATTCAAATATAATAAAAAGGATACAGATAGTTTGATTTTTCGGATACATTCAGTATTCGGGTACATTCGGTAAATCTTTTTATTCTTTTTTTTGGACTTTAGCGATCCTAAAAAATTATGGAGATACCTTTTTTATAAAAATTTCGTAGGGTATCATAAAAAAATCATAATAAAAAAGATACAGTGGTGATGGAAAAAATTGTATCTAATGAAATGTATCATTTTTATTATGAAATGTTTATTCATTTTTAAACAGGGATCAATTTATGTGAGCGGGTAAAGCACTAAAAATGTAGCCGACAATAATGGAAATGTAGTGTGTGCGTGTTTTTCACTTTTTTTTTTTAAACATTTTTTAGGTAGTACTACTACTCCCAGCATGGAACACACTCTTCCATGATGGGAGTAGTAGTTACCTGTACTAATTGACAGATTGCAGGGGTCCCTTGCGATCCTCTTGTATAATGTATAGATGCGGCGGCGCTCTTCTATGGTCCCCTGCACTCACGTATATATACACATATTCATATTTCCCGCAGAGCTGTGATTGGCCAGATGGTTCCAGCCAATCACAGCTCTCTGTGAGAAATAGGAATATGTGTATATATACGGCCGTGCAGGGGACCATAGGAGAGCGGCCGCCGCATTCATACATTATACTGGAGGATCGCAGCGGGCGTTAGGAGTGATACCTGCAGTGATCTTCCCTTTACTACAAGTACTAATACTCCCAACATGGAGCACACTCTGCTCCATGCTGGGAACTGTAGTACCTGTATTAATAGACAGATCGCAGCGGTTACACTCGCTGCCATATGTCTATTAATGCAGGTACTACAGCTCCCAGCATGGAGCAGAGTGTGCTCCATGTTGGGAGTATTAGTACCTGCAGTAAGGGACAGATCCCAGGGATGTCACTTCTCCTGACACCCCCTGCGATCCTCCTGATGTGAATGTCGGGATCAGCTGTTCTCAGGGCTACAGAGCCGGGAGAACAGCTGACGCTGAGCCATAGGTATATATCGTATATCTACTGCCCAGCAAGAACTTACAGTGAGCCTGCAATGTACAGTATTCACATTGCTGGCTCACTTAACCCCTTGCTGAGCTGTGCGCTATGCGCAAGCCCAGCAAGGGAAGAGTTAACTTACACTGCTGGACAGTGTAGGTTAACCCTTTGGGCGGTATACACTATATACAGCTATCTATAGATAGCTGTATACAGTGTATACAGAAGACGAAGTCCAGCTTACTTCCCTCGAGTCCCGGGCGGGGTTCGTGTAGTGATGACGTCATTAGGGGGCGGAGCTACAGAAGGGAACAAGGCTAATTAATCTGAAGCTCTGTTCACATTGTACGTTTTGTATAATGTGAACAGACCCTTCTGGCAGTGTCTACCCAGACAGGGAGACTCCAGCTGTTGCTAAACTACAACTCCCAGCATGCCCAGACAGCCAAAGGCTGTCTGGGCATGCTGGGAGTTATAGTTTTGCACCAATTGGTGGCTCCCTGTTTGGGTAGACATTGCATCATGGGTGCTCTCCCCAGCGGACAGTGCCAAAAATGTCATAACCAATTTTTTTGTGTTTTTTTCTTCTCGTTTCAGATCCGTGTATGCAGAGGATTACTGCGGATTTGATGGATTACGGCGGATTATTTATTTTTTCCTTTAATAAAATGGTTAACGAGGGCTGTGGGGGATTGTGTTTTTTTAAATAAAATAATTTTTCCAATGTGTTGTGTTTTTTTTTTTTTATTGAATTTTCAAGGTTAGTAGTGGACGCTGTCTTATTGACGGAATCCATTACTAGGCCAGGGCTTAGTGCTAGCCCCAAAAACAGCTAGCGCTAACCCCCAATTATTACCCCGGTACCCACCGCCACAGGGGTGCCGGGAAGAGCCGGTACCAACAGGCCCGTAGCGTCAAATTGGCGCTCCTGGGCCTAGGCGGTAACAGGCTGGCGTTATTTAGGCTGGGGAGGGCCAGTAACAATGGTCCTCGCCCACCCTGGTAACGTCAGGCTGTTGCTGTTTGGTTGGTATCTGGCTGAGAATGAAAATACGGGGAACCCTATGCGGTTTTTTTTTTAATTTTTTTATTTAAATTTAAAAAAAAAAACGCATAGGGTTCCCCGTATTTTCATTCTCAGCCAGATACCAACCAAACAGCAACAGCCTTACGTTACCAGGGTGGGTGAGGACCATTGTTACTGGCCCTCCCCAGCCTAAATAACGCCAGCCTGTTACCGCCTAGGTCCAGGAGCGCCATTTTTGACGCTCCGGGCCTGTTGGTACCGGCTCTTCCCGGCACCCCTGTGGCGGTGGGTACCGGGGTAATAATTGGGGGTTAGCGCTAGCTGTTTTTGGGGCTAGCACTAAGCCCTGGCCTAGTAATGGATTCCGTCAATAAGACAGCTTCCGCTACTAACCCTGAAAATTCAATAAAAAAAATAAAAAAAACACAACACATTGGAAAAATTATTTTATTTAAAAAAACACTCCCCCACAGCCCTCGTTAACCATTTTATTAAAGGGAAAAAAAATAATCCGCCGTAATCCATCGAATCCGCAGTAATCCTCTGCATACACGGATCTGAAACGAGAAGAAAAATAAACACAAAAAATTGGTTATGACATTTTTGGCGCTGTCCGCTGGGGAGAGCACCCATGATGCAATGTCTACCCAAACAGGGAGCCACCAATTGGTGCAAAACTACAACTCCCAGCATGCCCAGACAGCCTTTGGCTGTCTGGGCATGCTGGGAGTTGTAGTTTAGCAACAGCTGGAGTCTCCCTGTCTGGGTAGACACTGCCAGAAGGGTCTGTTCACATTATACAAAACGTACAATGTGAACAGAGCTTGTTCCCGTCTGTAGCTCCGCCCCTAATGACGTCATCACTAGGGGGCGGAGCTACACGAACCCGGCCCGGGACTCGAGGGAAGTAAGCTGGACTTCATCTTCTGTATACACTGTATACAGCTATCTATAGATAGCTGTATAAAGTGTATACCGCCCTAAGGGTTAACCTACACTGTCCAGCAGTGTAAGTTAACTCTTCCCTTGCTGGGCTTGCGCATAGCGCACAGCTCAGCAAGGGGTTAAGTGAACCAGCAATGTGTATACTGTATACACATTGCAGGCTCACTGTAAGTTCTTGCTGGGCAGTAGATATATGATGTATACCTACGGCTCAGCGTCAGCTGTTCTCCCGGCTCTGTAGCCCTGAGAACAGCTGATCCCAACATTCACATAAGGAGAATCGCAGCGGGTGTCAGGAGGAGTGACATCCCTGGGATCTGTCCCTTACTGCAGGTACTAATACTCCCAACATGGAGCACACTCTGCTCCATGCTGGGAGCTGTAGTACCTGCATTAATAGACATATGGCAGCGAGTGTAACTTCTGACACCCGCTGCGATCTGTCTATTAATGCAGGTACTACAGCTCCCAGCATGGAGCAGAGTGTACTCCATGTTGGGAGTGGTAGTACTTGTAGTAAAGGAAAGATCACTGCGGGTATCACTCCTGACACCCACTGTGATGCTCCTGTATAATGTATAGATGCGGCAGCCACTCTCCTATGGTCCCCTGCACGACCGTATATATACACATATTCCTATTTCTCACTGAGAGCTGTGATTGGCTGGAACCATCTGGCCAATCACAGCTCTGCGGGAAATATGAATATGTGTATATATACATGAGTGCAGGGGACCATAGAAAAGCAGCCGCCGCATCTATACATTATGCAAGAGGATTGCAAGGGACCCCTGCAATCTGTCAATTAGTACAGGTAACTACTACTCCCATCATGGAAGAGTGTGTTCCATGCTGGGAGTAGTAGTACTACCTAAAAAATGTTTTAAAAAAAGTGAAAAACACGCACACACTACATTTTCATTATTGTCGGCTACATTTTTAGTGCTTTACCCGCTCACATAAATTGATCCCTGTTTAATGAATAAACATTTCATAATAAAAATGATACATTTCGTTAGATACAATTTTTTTCATCACCACTGTATCTTTTTTATTATGATTTTTTTTTGATACCCTGCGAAATTTTAATTAAAACGGTATCTCCATTATTTATTAGGATCGCTAAAGTCCAAAAAAAGACTAAAAAGATTTACCGAATGTACCCGAAAAAAACAACACGAATACCCCAATACCGAATGTATCCGAAAAATCTAAACCAAAAATATTGCCGAACCGAAATTTTTTTCCGAAACGAAATTAAACGAAAATTTTTCTAGTGCACAAGTCTATTCGAGACACAGGAGAGATAAGGCAACTAGTGGTCTGGATAGCAGGAGGTCAGGGCGGGTGGCACAGTAGCAAAGTCAGGAACATAGCAAATGGTCAGTAGGCAGGCGGCAACGGAGCAAGGTCAGATCACAGAGCAAGAGTATGATACACGGCAAGGCAATACACAGGAATGCTTTCTCTAAGGCTCAAGGGCAACAAAGATCTGGCAGGGAAGTGTGGGAGGTTGAGGAATTTATCAATGAGCCACAGGTGTTATTTCACTAATGGGTGAACTAGTCCTTTAAATCTTAAAGCTCCGGCACGCGCGTGCCCTAGGGGATGGGGACACGCGAGCAAAGAGGCGGGGCACCAGGTGAGTTACTGGCCTGGATTCCCAAGCGGGCACGTCCCGCGATGCGAATCCCAGCCCTGCTGGCAGCAGCAGGTAATGGGACCATGGCTCATGGCCAGCGTGTGCGGTGAGGGCCACTATATGGAAGCAGCCAAATTTTTGTCGTAGTTGGGTATAATAGGGTATATAATTTTAAAAAAATTCAAATTATAATAATAATATATATAGTAAGAATTTCTTCCTGGGGATACCTCTGGGATCGTCCTTGACACAGTCACAGGACTCTTTTCTACTTCATTCAGCAGCAAACAACTGTACTTTATGTAAGTCCGGCCCCTCGCCAGCTTTATTTGATAGGTTGCAGGGTAAATAAAAACATAAGACAGGAACAAACAAAACCCTAGACCGTCTAGTCACTAACTAAACAATCAAGCATGCCCTGACTACCAACTATATGATCTCCTCATGCTTCAGCCACCTCCAGGCTGTGTCATTCAGCCACTATGTGGTCTCCTCATGCTGCCGCCAACTCAAGCCTGTGCCATTCAGCCACTATATGGTCTCCTCATGCTGCTGGGACATTACCTAAAAAATTTTATGGTAGCACTAGCTACCATAAATCTTCAATTTAAATTTTAAAATGTATCTTTTAATCTTAGGGATGGTGAGGCCCTCTGGTCTCCTCATGCTGCTGGGACATTGCTAAAAAATGTTTTATGGTAGCACTAGCTACCATAAATCTTCAATTTAAATTTGATAATTCATCTTGTTTCCTTAGGGATTGTGAGGCCCTATGGTCTCCTCATGCTGCCGCCAACTCCATGCTGTGTCATTCAGCCACTATAAGTCCAGGCTGTGTTATCCAGCCACTGTATGGTCTCCTCATGCTGTCAACACCTCCACACTATCATTCAGCCACTATATGTTCTCCTCATGCTGCTGCCAACTCCAGACTTTGCCATTCAGCTTTATATGTTCTCCTCATGCTTCAGCCATCTCCAGGCTGTGTCATTCATCCACTACATGGTCTCCTCATGCTGCCACAAACTCCAGGCTGTGTCATTCAGCCACTGTATGATCTCCTCATGCTCCTGGGACATTACCTAAAAAAATTTTTGTAGCACTAGCTACCATAAATTTTCAATTTAAATTTGAAAATGTATCTTTTAATCTTAGGGATTGTGAGGCCCTATGGTCTCCTCATGCTGCCGCCAACTCCAGACTGTCATTCAGCCAATATATGGTCTCCTCATACTGATGAAACCTCCAGGCTCTGTCATTGTGCCGCTCTGCGGCAGTGATTCTAATAGCGATGCCTGTAATCTGCATGTCATACAGAATAACAGTATTATTTCACTAACACAGTACACTCCCTGTGTGTGTCAGGACAAGGCAAAGGGTTCTACACCCCTATTGAGCCTCTCCGTAGGCCAGAAATTGCAGTGTTTTAATAGTGATTCGCTGCAAATCAATTCGGAGCGAACCACTTTTTCGGAAAATTCAATGAATCGGCCGAATCAAATTTTTCAAAAATTCGCTCATCTCTAATCACAATGTTGCAAAAAAAAGTATTGATTCCAGTACAATTATATCCCTTATAGAATTGACTGCCATATCAGCAGGTGTAATTTCCCACCTGTATAGAAGATGAACCAGTGGATGGAGATCTTAGTTATCTCAGTTATCTTTGAGTGAAGCACATAGGTTCTCTCATTTATATTCCATCCACAAAGTTCATAAGACTCATAGAAACATAGAATGTGTCGGCAGATAAGAACCATTTGGCCCATTTATGCCTAATATTCTAAATACTATGAATAGTCCCTGGCCCCATCTTGTATGAAGGATAAACTTTGTCACTGTATTTGCAGGAAGACTTCTCTTTTTATAGGTGTTTTATGATAACAGAAATAGACAAGGAAGTAAAATATAAACCACAATGAGAGTTACTTGAAAACATCATATGATAGATCTGACATATACAATACATGACTGTGCTAGTAAAAATGCACAACATCAGTTAAGCAAAATTGTAAATAGCATACATTTATGAGCCTGTCAAACACTTATATAAATTAAACTATAAACCTAACAGCACGAGAGAGTTTCAGAGGTGGAGGAAGATTTTTACTGAGCAATAAAAGGAGTTAAAACAATAAATTGATGGTATGGATATATATACAGTCATGGCCGTAAATGTTGGCACTAGTTATGTGCAATTCGTTTCGGCACGAATGTCTAATTTACCGAATTTTACCATTTTCGGGCATTCGGACCGATCCGAATGCCCGAAAACATATTTTGAACATTCCCGAATAGCCACAACAATACAAATAGCAAAATAACGAATGCATTCGTTATCCGTAAACGAAAGTAAAGAATTCATTCAATTTTTTTTATTGTTCCTTGTGCTAACACTGTTTCTGTTACTGTTACCAGGGTGCCTCCAGTTGTTGCAAAACTACAACACCCACCCAGCATGCCCTGACAGCCAAAGGCTATCTGGGCATGCTGGGAGTTGCAGTTTTGCAACAGCTGGAGGCACACTTTAGCAAATATGCGCAAAGCTTTTTAATTCATTATCAAATTCCGCTCGCTTTTTTCAGAAATGAGTAAGTAGGTCAATGACATGCATAGTAATTGCCTTGGAAACATTTTTCATTCATAAAACCGCAGACTTAATTGGATAATTGCCGTTTAGAATGTTTGGGGTCCCAACATTCTAAACAGCAATTTTCCAATTAAGCCTGCGATTTTATGAATGAAAAATGTTCCCACGGCAATGCTGGGTGGGTATTGTAGTTTTGCAACAGCTGGAGGCACCCTGGTAACAGTAACAGAAACAGTGTTAGCGCAAGTGACATGACATGTTATACATAAATCACCCGACAATCAAACACATCGATCAAACACATCAATCATTCATACAGCATTCATTCATTCAACATTACATTATGTATTAATAATAAATCACGTAAAATTATATTATCTTACCTCTCTTCCAATGTTCCGATCTCTGCGGCTGCCCTCTTTTCCTGCACACGCTCCCGATAATGGTCCCCTGCTTAAAAAAGATTTACCCGAAAGTACCCGAATACCAAATGTATCTGAAAGAAAATAAAAAGCCAAATACTGAATGTATCCGAAAAATCTAAACCGAAATTACCGAACCGAAAATTTTATCAAAAATGAAAAAACAAAACGAAAATTTTTCTTGTGCACATGTCTAGTTGGCACTAGAGATGAAGGAATCGAAGCTGAATAATCCGAATTCATTACGATTTTCATGAAAAATTTGATTCGCAATGAATGTGAATATCGCCGCAATTCTATCATGCAAGTCGCTTCATTAAACTCCATTTAGTGCGGTCCAGGCTCCAGGGCATCAAAAATGGTGAACATTGAACATTGGTAGGCAGGATGACCCTGAATCACAGGCAGAATGCAGCCTATTAGCAGCCAGTCACCCCTGTGATCTCACAGCCCTATATAATTGGCAGCCATATTGCGGCTCGTCACTTCATTCATTACACTGCAGATAGGACAGACAGCCTGTGTGTGTGTTACGCAGAAAAGCTTTTTCCAGCAGTGTGTTACCTCCTAGTCACATCAGCGTTCTGGTGGACATAGAGCAGCGCTTTTTTTCACTGAAAAGGATTTATACTGCAGCCATTATCCTCCCAGTCACTTTCTACAGCATAGTATTACAGATAGGGGCAGATAGCTGTGTGTTACCTCATACATTTCAACAAGCTGCCTCAACTTCATAAACCTTAGCAGAGGAGGTAGTGCAATTTTGGGTTTAGTACACAGCTTTTGTGTGCTCCAGCACTGTTGTGTACTGCTGGTGTTGTGCAAAAACATGTTTTTTCAAGCGTACTATAGCGCATTTTTCTGCCCTCATAAGTGCGTCCAACATATCTAAGTAGTGTACTATTTTGTAGCTGTTAATCTGTCAAGGGCCTAGATACTGTGAAAGTCCAGCCAAAAGTAATCACCAGCCTGTATTTTAGTCCAATAAGTTTTTTTAAGCATACTGTAGCACATTTTTTCTGCCCTCTATGCATTATGTAAAACATATTTTTTCTAATGATAAAATATATGGACCCAAATTTTCTTTTAAATCTAACAAAAGGAAAGGTGTGCAAAAAACACCATGTGCCACCAATGCCACCAAGTATTTATGCGATGCAAAGACCTCTAAAAGATGGAAGGGAACAACGTATGGTCCATTGTAAAAGGTGGGGGTAAAAACTTCCCCTGTAAGGCCCTACTGTCGCACTACTAATTCCCTTCTTAGCAAGTGTTGCTTGTCCTAAAAAAGGGCAGACCCACACAGGAACCTCTCCCTATTTCCAATTAAAAACCATGGGAAATGGCAGTGATTTTAGAAGGAAATAGGGAGAGGTTCCTGTGTGGGGCCACCCCTTTTTAGGATGAGTAACACTTGCCAATAAGGGAATTAATAGTGCAAGAGTAGGGCCTTACAGGGGAAGTTTTTACCCACACCTGTTACAATGGACCATACGTTGTTCCCTTCCCCCTTATAGAGGTCTTTGCATCGCAAAAACACTTTGTGGTATTGGTGGCAAATGACGTTTTTTGTACACCTTTCCTTTTGTTAGGATAAAATATATGCACCTAAATTTAAATCTAAGAAACGTAATGCATATCCTCAATACTTACTTGTGCACACCAATACTTTGACAAAAAAGACCTTTTTCTTCTGCCTACCTGCCTCAGCTATTATTCTGATCCTTCCACCCGCCTGATGCCACACATCTGTTGCCAAGTTCTCCTTCTTTCACCCACCTTCATCACCTGGTACTGGTATTGCCACCCACCGCATCGCTCTGTCACCGGGTCACTTTTAGGACTCCTAATGCTGCTACTGCCACCTCCAGGCTGTCTCATTCAGCCACTATATGTTCTTCTCATGCTGCACCCAACTCCAGGCTGTGCCATTCAGTCACCATATGGTCTCCTTGTTACGCCGAGCACTCCGGGGCCCCGCTCCTCCTCGCAGCATTTACCTGCTCGCAGCGCCCCGGTCAGACCCGCTGACCGGGAGCGCTGCGATAGTGTCTCTAGCAGGGATGCGACCCGCGATGCGGGACGCGCCCGCTCGTGGTTCGCATCCCAGCCTGCTTACCGGACCTGTCCTCCGTCTGTCCAGTCCCAGCGCGCGCGGCCCCGCTCCCTAGGGCGCGCGCGCCGGCTCTCTGCGGTTTAAAGGGCCAGTGTGCCTGGCCCAAATTAGTAACTTCACCTGTGCACTGGTCTATATTACCTCACTTCCCCTTCCCTGTATTGCCGGATCTTGTTGCCAATGTGCCAGTGAAAGCGTTCCTTGTATGTCCCAAGCCAGTGTTCCAGACCTCCTGCCGTTGCCCCTGACTACGATCCTTGCTGCCTGCCCTGACCTTCTGCTACGTCCGACCTTGCTCTTGCCTAATCCCTTGTACCGCGCCTATCTCAGCAGTCAGTCGGGGTTGAGTCGCTATCGGGTGGAACGACCTGGGGGTTACCTGCTGCAGCAAGTCCATCCCGCTTTGCGGCGGGCTCTGGTGAATACCAGTAACCCCTTAGACTCTGTTCCCCTGGTACGGCCCACGTCATCACCCCACTGACACAGAGGATCCACCACCAGTATCCTCTCAGTACCCGGATCCTGACACTCCTCATGCTTCAGACACCTCCAGGCAGTACCATTCAGCCACTATATGGTTTACTGATGCTGCTGGGCCTGGGCCATTACCTAAAATATTTTATGGTAGCACAAGATACCATAAATCTTCAATTTCAATTTGAAAATTCATCTTTTAATCTTAGGGATTGTTAAGACCTATTGTCTACTCATGCTGCTCCAGCTCCAGGCTGTGCCATTCAGCCACTATATGGTTTACTGATGCTGCCTGGCCTGGGACATTACCTAAAAATATTTAATGGTAGCACTAGCTACCATAAATCTTCAATTTCAGTTTTAAAATTCATCTTTTAATCTTAGGGATTGTGAAGCCCTAGTCTACTCATGCTGCTGCCAGCTCAATGCTGTGTCATTTTGGCAAAATGTAGTCTTGCTTTTTAATGTCTCTGTGTCATCAGTGGGGTTCTCCTGGGTCTCCTGCCATAGCGTTTAATTTCATTTAAATGTCGATGATAGTTCGCACTGACACTGATGCTCCCTGAGCCTGCAGGACAGCTTGAATATCTTTGGAACTTGTTTGGGGGTGGTTATCCACTATCCGGACTATCCTGCATTGACACCTTTCATCACTTTTTCTCTTCCATCCACACCGAGGGAGATTAGCTACAGTGCCATGGATTGTAAACTTCTTGATAATGTTGCGCACTGTGGACAAAGGCAAATCTAGATCTCTGTAGATGGACTTGTAACCTTGAGATCGTTCATATTTTTCCACAATTTTGGTTCTCAAGTCCTCAGACCGTTCTCTTCTCCTTTTCTATTGTCCATGCTTAGCGTGGCTCGCACAGACACACAATGCAAAGACTAAGTGAACTTCTCTCCTTTTTATATGCTTTCAGGTGTGATTTTTATATTGCCCACACCTGTTACTTGCCCCAGGTGAGTTTAAAGGAGCATCACATGCTTGAAACAATTTTATTTTTCCACAATTTGGAAGGGTGGCAATCATTTTGTACAGACCATATTTGGAGTTTGGTATGACATTATGTCCACTTTCCTTTTTTCCTCCCTTTTTTGGTTTAGTTCCAATACACACAAAGGAAATAAACATGTGTATAGCAAAACATGTGTTACTACAATCCTTTTCTCTGAGAAATACTTAATTTTCTTGAAACATTTCAGGGGTTCAAACATTTATGGCCATAACTATATATATATATATATATATATATATTGTGACGATCCGTCTTGGGGATTAGCTCTGGGATCGTCCTGGACCACGCCACAGGATGCGTTTCTTCTAAAAAAAACAGCAAACAAATGCTTATAATGCAAATCTGGCACCTTGCCAGTTTTATTAGACAGGTTGCAGGGAAAGAAATAAACAAAAAGCAGGAACAAACAAAATCCTAGACCGTCTGGTCACTGACTAAACAGATCAGCTTGTCCTGACTAACAACCGCTGAGCTTCCCTCAGCCAGTTAAACAGATGTCCCCTGCAACCTTCTACTCACATTTCTTATCACTTTCTTTGAGCCCCTCATAGCTCGGGCTGTGTACTCCTCAGCAGGCTCTGTCTCTTCCCTACAGCCCACAAGCTGTCTCCTAGGAAGAGCCCCAACTATTCTGTTTCTTTTCCTTTTAAACACACACTTTCCCTTCCTGATACCTCATTAATCAGGCCACAGGTGGAGAATTCTGCAGAGATAGCAAGGGAAATACACCCTTTCCTTGCCACACTGCCACATATCCCCCCCCTCTGCTCAGACCACCGGGAAGGAGCACTTGTATTCAAAAGGCAGAGTCCAACTGCCTTTCCTTTTCCTTGAACAACTACGTCCAACAGGTTTTGAGGCACTTGGCTTCCTTCATCAGTAGATTTTATCTGCACCACTTCAATGGTGCACCCTTCTTTCATTCGCACTTTCATCAGCCACCAAGCACAAGACTTTTGGTCACCTTTGACAAATTCCATGTAAAAAGCTCCATTCATGTCACACCTTTCCAACACCAGGTTCTTCATCTTGGTCTGTGCAGTGCTCTGGACACTAGATGCGGACAAGGCAGATGCTCTAGGCCATTGTCTTCTTCTGTCACTGGTATGACCATTGCACGAAATTTGCTGGTGGCCAACCGAGCCTGTATCACCCATTTGCAGGTCATCTAAGTCATCCTCCACAATTTCAGGAGGCTTCCCTTTAATGCACCTGTCCATCTTCTCCTTGAGACGGACTCTTCTCCAAATTCTACTTCTGCGGACTTTCTTCCAGTGTTTTCTAATCCAGTGCCTCTCAGGGTTTCCACCACGACCCAGTCTTCTATCACAGTGACCTCTTTTTAAAGGACTCTGCTTTCTTATTAGCCCTTTCTTTAGGGACACCGACTTTCACAGGCTCATTTTTAGGCTGAGAACTCTTGGCTCCTTTAGCCAGTTTTTCACCTGCACCTTCAGATGTGTCACTGAGTTTACTTGCAGCTTCTGCAGTTATCTCTGGTTTAACTTCTACCTCAGAGAACTTCTCTGCCTCAGAATTTTCACCATGCAATGTCAATATCTCTGCAGCTTCAGAGGACTTCCCATATGGTTTCACCTCAGTCTCAGCTTCAGAGGACCTTTCATATGGCTTCTTCTCATGGTCTTCAGACTCTACTGTTTCTTGCGTCCATTGTTCAGACTCCGCCTTTTTTTGAGAAAGCATCCCTGTCTCCAGTAGCTTTTGCCCCACAAGCAGTTTTTCTTTTACACGGACGGCTGTGGCCTCAGTTTCCATCTGAGACATTTTTAACCTCTCGTTAGCCAGTTCTACTATAGCTTGGTCACGGCTTTCTTTTAGGACCTTCATGTCCCCTTCCAGCTTTAAACATTTCTGCTGCTCACTCTTGAGCTTAGCAGAGTTCTTTTTCTCACTTTCCAGCAATTCTGTCAAATTTTTGACAGTATCCTCCAGGGACAGCAGCTGTTCTCTCATCTGCTCATTGTCTTTATTCAGTTGCGCCATCTTGGACACTTTCTGCTCATAGACTTTTAGCTGAGCCTCTTGTTCAGAGAGCTGAGTACCCAGTGAATCCAAGGCAGCTGCGCGAGACTTAATATGCGTTTCCTTCTGCGCCTCCAGGCTCTGCACCTTATAAGCCATTACCACTTTCTCCTTCTCCAGCTCTTCCATGGCTACCAACCTAGCCTTGTTATCACTTTGTAGAGCCAGATATGCCCCACACAGGACATTCACTTCTTCATCCTTGAATGAGATCTGCTTGGCCAGAATCTCCAATTCTCTCTCCTTGCTGGTCATAAGACCCTGGGAGCGGGACAGTTCCTCCTGCAGAGCCGCAAACTCACTTTTGTGAAGCTCCATATCTTTCTGCAGCTGAAGCGTCGCTTCCTGCTCTTTATTCAAGTCTGCAAGTGTTTTTTCCTTCTCCTCTGTCAGGTGATGAACTACTTCTTCCTTTTGAGACAATTTAGCAGAAACCATCTGTAAGGTTTCTTCAAGGTTCTGGATCTGCTCCCTTTTTTTTTACCAAGACCAGTGCGTTTTTTCCGAGATCTCTTACTTACAGCGGTCTCCATACTCTCGCTGCTGGACCTTGTGAGATTCTCTTGTCCTCTGACAGTCACCTGTGCTTGGCCTGTCTCTTCCTTCAAGCCAACTCGTTCAGACTCTTTTCCACCTTTAGGAGTAGTCTCCCCCTTTTCAAGGGTCTTGGCAACTTGGGCTTCAGGGTAGTTCCTGGACAGTCTCTCTGGACTGTCTCTCTGCTCACTGGCAGACTTCTCTTTCACTTCAACACTGTCTCTCTGCTGCCCAGCAGAAAGGTCTAGGGCTCCTGGGTCTGCAACAACATCTGGTCCAGTGGTTCGACCTTCCTGGTCACGATCCATCTCTGGTCCAGACATCACATCTCCTTCACTCAGGACTCTGTCTGTGACAGTAAGCGCAGCACCCAGCTCCACATGTACTCTCTTCAGTACTTCTGCATTATCCACAGACATCTCTGTAGCTTCTTTTCCAGTCACCTCTTCCAGATGACCGCGCAACTCTAGCCCCCCCTTGGGCTCATCTTCAGCTGGCGGATGGAACCCATGTTCCTGTACCTGATCCGTTTCTGGTTTCACTGAAGATTCTGTTTTAGTCAGAGGCACACTTGTCACTTGAGTCACTGGATCCTCTTGGACTTGACTCGCGGTCTGGTCTTCAGCTCCCCCAGCAGTCTGGCAGACCCCTATCTGACCTACATCTAGTGACTGCTGACACTCCCCGTCCGCAGCCTCTGCTGAGTAACTCTCCACTAGTGTGTGGTGCAAGTCAAGTGTTGTGGGCCTATAAGGTGTACCTGCTCTAGTCACCTGACAGTCTTCCCATAATTGCTGAAAAAATTGAAAATCCGTCCCCAGTACTACATCATACTCCAAGGAGGGCTCTATTGCGACCTTGTGACCTATAGTACCATAGGGAGTAGAAATACAGACATTAACCGTTTTATAACCCCAAATACCAGCCTGCATAGACACTATAGAGGGGTCTGGCTTTCTCCTGCTGGACTTTACCAGACTTATTATACATCTAGGGTCTAACAAAACAGTCATCTTTTTACCTTCTATTTCCAGCTCACACAGGTTTTCTTTTGTCCTGTCAGAGGTGGCAGCAGTACTCTTTACATCTGAACACATCAACATAAGTTTTTCAACAAAAACATTATCAGATTGCACATGTTCAAAATTTACAGGACAGTTCATAGCACTAGGACCTAACTCAGGCAAAGTGTGTTTTGTTACATTTTCTCCCAGTCCTGCATTCAACATTTTCTGTTCAGATTTTTTCAATCTGATCTGCACAGTGTGAACAGTCTCATCAGTCTTCATGAGGGGTTCCCCACCCTCACATGATTTTGCAACTGGACATAGGTTAGTACCACCTTGAATACTGTTCACACAGTCAACTAGGGAAACACCACCCTCCGACTCAGCTTTTTTATGCACAGTCCCATCATTTTTATGTACAGTCTCATAGTCTCTAAACATGGCCCCCATAACCCCTGGAACAGTCTTACCAGAATCTCTTGCCTTCCAGTCGGTTAAGGGCTGGCGCTGGACACCTCTCACCAGCTTCTCTGCTGCAGAACATCGCTCCACTTGCTCTTTAAGTAGCTCTGCAACCTTAAACCCAGCATCACTGTTAGGCTGCAGTGCACACTGTAGTCTTGCAGCTTGGCTTACGCCCACTTGAATCAGGATCTCTGTCTTGACTTTCTCATAGTCCCGTAAGATCTTTGGATCCAGTTCACAATGAACTTTTTGGGCATCTCCTCCAATGAATCCAAACACCAAGTTTCCCCAGTGTGTTTTGGGCCATGCCTCATGCGTAGCAATCCTTTCAAACTCTGCAAAGCTTGCTTCCTCCTGCGCTGGAGCTGTCTGCAACAAAGCACTTATCAGGACATCCATCTTGCAACACTTCAAACCTTGCAAACACAGCACAGTCCTCTGCCGAAATGTCAGCCGCTTGCCAACAGAATTTTCCGTTGCCCCTAGTAACGCCTTTATACACAGTCTCAAAACTTCATTTGCACTCTGCAGGTGGCCCGTCCACCTGTCTCCTTACTTGAGAAAGAGCACCCACTCGCAACATGCACGATTATTTTCTCTTGGCAACAACTTCACTGCAACTCTACCACTGGTTGCTCATAGCAACGTGTTTGCCCGCATCCTCCACCAAAATGTGACGATCCGTCTTGGGGATTAGCTCTGGGATCGTCCTGGACCACGCCACAGGATGCGTTTCTTCTCAAAAAACCAGCAAACAAACGCTTATAATGCAAATCTGGCACCTTGCCAGTTTTATTAGACAGGTTGCAGGGAAAGAAATAAACAAAAAGCAGGAACAAACAAAATCCTAGACCGTCTGGTCACTGACTAAACAGATCAGCTTGTCCTGACTAACAACCGCTGAGCTTTCCTCAGCTGGTTAAACAGATGTCCCCTGCAACCTTCTACTCACATTTCTTATCACTTTCTTTGAGCCCCTCATAGCTCGGGCTGTGTACTCCTCAGCAGGCTCTGTCTCTTCCCTACAGCCCACAAGCTGTCTCCTAGGAAGAGCCCCAACTATTCTGTTTCTTTTCCTTTTAAACACACACTTTCCCTTCCTGATACCTCATTAATCAGGCAACAGGTGGAGAATTCTGCAGAGATAGCAAGGGAAATACACCCTTTCCTTGCCACACTGCCACATATCCCCCCCCCTCTGCTCAGACCACCGGGAAGGAGCACTTGTATTCAAAAGGCAGAGTCCAACTGCCTTTCCTTTTCCTTGAACAACTACGTCCAACAGGTTTTGAGGCACTTGGCTTCCTTCATCAGTAGATGTTAGGATGTTGGGAGTCCTTGTGTATAGTCTACCCCTTGTCACCTCTCGCCCATGTAGTCTTTAACCTCCCCATATGTTCCTTATTTATAAAAGTCTAACTGTATAGAAATAGTTAATTACCTGTCCGGAGAGTAGCAGGACCTGCGGGTCACGTGATCAGGTAAACTCTATGGTATTCTGCTTGAGGACCTTTGGAGGTCCTTGTGACGTAATGCACCCAGCATCCTTTGTGACAGTTAGTGACAGATGATTGGACCAATCAAAACGGCCCCGCCCCTGCCCATATAAGGGTGCGGCGGCCATTAATCTCTCTCTTGGTTCCTGGCTGTTGACGAGAAAGGATCTGCGCTGCTGTCATCAGTGAGTCTAGGCCTTAGCCTTGTGGCGACGGCTGTTCTCTTCTAAATTGTGAGTGTATCAATCCCTAAACACTCTGCAAGACCACCGGACCTTATCTATCCCCTAAATCCGGATGGATCTTCTCAATATACCCTAAGTTCAGAGACTATTATCTAAAGTCAAGGTCCGCAACATCTGTCAGTCACTGAAGTATATAGAGACTGTTTGATTGAGACTGTTACTACTCAGTGGATGTACCGTGGTGAGAATCGTGGAATTTCTTAAGTAAAGTGGCCGCATGGACAGAAGAGGCCGGAACCCACGATTTCACCTCCGGACCATAACCTTTCCAATGAACTAAGTACTGGACAGAATTCTGTACCCTTCTACTATGCAGTATCCTAGCGACCTCATACTCAAGCTCTCCGTCAACCTCAACCGGGGGAGGCGGAATCAGGACTGGAGACTGAGTAGAAACATAACGTTTTAACAAGGAACAATGGAACACATTATGAATCTTAAAAGAAGCTGGTAATTTTAATCTGTAACTTACAGGATTAATAACTTCAATAACATCATAAGGTCCAATGAACCTAGATGCCAGTTTCTTAGACGGAACCTTGAGACGAAGATTTTTCATAGCTTACCACACTTTATCACCAACTTTAAATTTTATGCCTCAAGTACGTCTCTTGTCAGCCGATTTCTTTTGTAGTTCTTGGGCGTTTCTCAGGTTCATCTGAACCTGGGCCCAAACTGTGCCCAGTTTACTCATAGTAGTGTTGACCTCAGGGTTATCACTATCAGTATTGATACAGGAAGAAAACCGTGGATTAAATCCATAAACACAAAAGAATGGTGACATACCGGTTGAAGAATGTTCTTGATTATTCAAGGCAAACTCAGCTAGAGACAGAAAGGACTCCCATTCATTCTGCCTGTCTGCCACATAGTATCTCAAGTATTGTTCCACACTTTTATTCAACCTTTCAGTTTCACCGTTAGATTGTGGATGAAAAGCGGAGGAAAAAGATAACTGAACGCCTAATTGTTTACAAAAAGCTTGCCAAAATTTAGAGACAAATTATACTCCTCAATCTGATACAATATTTTCTGGTAATCCATGGTACTTAACAACATGCCTTATAAATAAGTCAGCAAGAATCTTGGCTGAAAGAAGATTTTTTTAAAGGAATAAGATGACACTGTTTGCTAAACCTATCCACCACCACCCATAAAACAGTTTTCCCCTCAGATGGTGGTAGATCTGTCATAAAATCCATAGAAATATGAGTCCAGGGTCTCTTAGGAATAGATAATGGACACAGCTCCCCTGCAGGACAAATGCGAGGAGTCTTAGCTCAGGCACACACATCACATGAAGCAACAAAAGCTTTCACATCCCTGTTCAGGGTTGACCACCAAAATCTCCTTTGAAACAATCTCCTTGTACCATGGATACCAGGATGGCCTGCTAACGGAGAACAATGAGATTCCTCGATTATGCGGAGGCAAAACTGACTAGGTACAAAGATTTTGCTCCTAGGAGTCTCTGGGGGAACCAAACCTTGATTACTCAAAATTTCAGATGTTAAATCGACAGATACTGCAGAGATAACCACTCTTTCTGGAAGAATAGTCTCAGGATTTAGAGTCTATAGGCTGAGAAGCACTGAAACTTCGAGACAAGGCATCAGGTAAAAGTTCAATAGCACAGTCATAATCTCGGTGTGGGGGCAAAGCAGAGGAGGTAATGCATTTGTTAGAACACTCAGATCACCACTTGATAAGTTCCCCCGAGGTCCAATCAAAAACAGGGTTTAATTCCTAACCAGGGTAAACCTAAAATCACATTTACAGACAAATTTTTAAGAACAAAAAGGGTGATTTCTTCAAAATGCATAGAACCGACCAATAATCCCACCTCGGGAGTAGAAAAACTGACACAACCCCCTGACAAGGGTGTATAATCCACTCCAGAAATGGGAATCGGGTTCTCGAACCGTTTCAAAGGTAAATTTAAAGACTTAATAAATTTTAGATCCACAAAATTAGCAGCGGAACCAGAATCAACAAAAGCTTTACCAAATATTTTTCTCTTTTGAAAACATATTTGCACTGGTAACAACATTTTTGAAGATGATTTCGAAGATACCTGTGCGCCCAAATGACCTCCCCGATTGTCACTTAGGCGCTGGCGTTTTCCCGGCTGCTGACGTTTGAAGCAATTCTGGAACCGATGTCCTTCCTCTCCACAAAAGAAACGTGGTTTTCTTCCGAATGGATTTTTTCTGCTGAGGGGAAAATTTCCCTATCTGCATAGGTTCCTCGACAGAGACATGAGGGACAGGAGAAGAAGGAAACATGGAGGAAGGAGAGTGAGGAACAGAATTAAAAGTCCACTCTCGATTTCTTTCTTTCATATGTCTGTCAAGTCGTATAGCTAATGTCATGGCTTGTTCTAATGAGTCAGGTGCTGGATAACTTACTAAAACATCCTTAATAGGGTCAGATAATCCTAGTCTAAACTGACACCTAAGGGCTGGATCATTCCAACCCGAAGCCGTGCACCACTTCCGAAAATTCGCACAGCACTCCTCTGCTGTTCTCTTTCCCTGCTTAAGATTGAGTAGCTGCAATTCTGCAAAGGCTGCACGGCCTGGCTCATCATAAAAAAGGCCCAAAGCAGAAAATAAACTATCCACTGAACTCAATTCAGGAGCTGAGGAAGGTAAGGAAAAAGCCCACTCTTGAGGGTCTCCTTGCAACAAAGACAATATAAGTCCTACTCTCTGGTCCTCTGTGCTAGTAGACTGTGGTCTCATGCGAAACTATAGCTTACAACTCTCTCCGAAAACAACAAATTTCTTTCGGCCACCTGAAAAACGGTCAGGAAGATTAATTTTAGGGTCACTTGAAACAGCTGGAGGACAGACCACTGACTGAGCATTAGCTGTCTCCTGAGCCTGAACCCTTTCAGCAAGAGATTGTACTAAATGGGTTAATCCATGCATTTGCTCTACTAAAGAAGTCATTGGTTCGATCATAGCAGATGCAGGTAGTAGTTTTGGCCTGTGAAAATGTCACGTATGGGCAGGGAAGGAGTGCTCGCTAGCTCACCCGCGCCCCTGTCCCTGCCTACTTGTCCGCCTATCCTAAACGATAGGCCGGAAACTGGTTGACAATCCCTTCCTAAATAAGTGAGGGGAGTCAAATGTCAACACAATAAAATACAATCCTGTCCGTAGTCAGGAGCAACAGGGATACACGCAACTAACAAAGACAAACTAAACATACACACATAAAGACGATGTCAGTCAAACCGTGTCAAGCCAGGAGTGGGAAGAGGTGCCAAATCGCTATAACCAAAGAGAAGTCAGATAAGAAGCCAGAAGTCAAGTTGCCGGGTATACAATGCAATAAGGGAATGCTAGCTACTCAGGTAATGAACCAGTTTCACAGGCGTCTTCCCAGTGTCTGAAGCATGGTTAAATAGGGAGATTCACATGTGTTCAATCAGTAGCCAGCCACTAAGGCAGGAGGGCGTAACCCGGCAACCTAGCAAACAATACCTTGTCAGCACTTGTTAACCCCGCTGGTGCTGACACTGAAACAATACCCTGGCTGTACTACCCCTACCCCTGAGGCCTACCACAAAGCCTTTTTGGCCTCGCACAAACAGGATACAGGTGTGTGCCTACTACAGTCGCCATTAGTGAAAGTGTACTCCCCCCCAGAAAAAGAACTTTATTCATGTGCTGTAAACCGTGTTGCTTTGTACGGTAGCGGTGTTTGTGGTGCACCATACAAGGGGGCCACGAGAAAAGTAAGGGGGGAGGCGAAAATTATGCTACAACTAAGATTTGTAAACTGCGCAATGAGTTCATGCTGCGATCCTTTTGCCCGGTCGGCACAGGCGGAGCCGAACTGCTGCCCTAAAAGCGCGCAAAGAAAGCCCGCGCTGAGCCACGCTCCACCCTGGGCGTGGCTGCCAAGTTGCTGTGTCGCAGCCGAAAGGGAACTTGGAGACACAGGAGTCGTCTCAGGAGGGACCGGAAGTCAAGGCTGCTCTGATGACATCCTTCCTGCCGGCCACCATTTTGGGGAAGCCTCCTACAAAAGACGCCACGCACAGCGACCTCCTCAGTCTGCACAGGGGGCCGAAGAGCACAGACATGGCGGAGAGCAGCATCACACGTGGTGAAGAAGGCAAAATGGCGCCTGAACAATGGAAAGTCGTGGCAGTCGCAGCCCGACTTTTTCAAGAACTTGCTAATCGTCTGCAGCGGTTGTCATTAGACGAAGCAGGGGCCTGCAATCTTCCCCCACTGCCTGATGATGACCATGATTGGCCAGAGACACCTCCAGCAAAGAGCGCAGGTACACCTGGAGGTGGGTCACCGGTGAGATTGTCCCCTCACCACAGAACTTGGGGCTCGTGGGGGAAGATCCCATCGGAGGAGTCTGCAGTGAGTACCCCGCCAGGGGCGGACTTCTCTTCCTCCTCCAGCCCTGAAGTGATACCACGATCAAGCTTGCCAAGTGCACGACCGTGCTCACCGAAATGGGTGTTTGGACATGAGCCGGAGCTGATCGAGTACATGCACAGAGTGCTTCAACCATTACCTGGAAAGCCACTCCCACCAGTCCCAACTGCAGAAAGGGAAAGGGCCCGTCAAGAAGCCGAGTTGGCCGAATTGATGAAAATGGAAAAGTTAAAAGCCCGACACAAAGAACTCTATGCTCCCAAGCACGTACATTTGCCCCATGAAGAGAAAGTACAGTGGCAAGAAAACACCAAAGAAATGGAGGCATTGTACATCCGTAAATGGGATCACCCCCGAGAAGGGGAGGAGCCATTAGAAAGATGAACAGCAACTGTGGCCAAGTTCGACAAGGTCAGAGGTTATGGGACACTCCTTGACTGCCACACTGGGCAGACCATCCTCGTAAACCGGCGAGCAGTGCAAAGGCCATATCTCCATAAGAAATTCTACACCTTGGAGGTGGGTGAAATTGTAGAGTACACCCCGTCCAGAGAATGGGCTGCAGCGGTCACCAGACCAACAGCCCCAACACAGCTTCCCTTCAAGTATTTTTCGTCAACTGATTGGTAGTCCGATCCCTTCAACTTGAGTCCGACGGGGTCTGCTCCTAGAGCCTCCACCAGCGTACCCAAGGAGGAGGAGCTTCAACAGTCAAGTTCATCATCTTCTATGTACAGCAAAGAGCCAAAATCTTCATCTTCTACATATCGTCGAGAGTCAAGTCCTGCTCAAGTTCAAGCAAGTAAGCCTAAATTGCGGGCACCAAAGACTGTACCTAGACCCTCTTGGAGCTATGAGAGTTTGTCTGTTCCAGAGGTACCAAGGCACGTACCTAGGCCCTCTCGGAGCAATGAGAGTTTGCCTCCTGCACAGGTACCAACGTATTTACCAAGGCCCTCTTCTGACATGGAGAGTTTACCTGCTTCCAGGGTACCGACGAAAGAGTCATGGGTCCATCCTGATTTGGAGATGGTCCTCAAACCCTATTGCCCCACTTTGATTCCGGCTAGTAAGCCTGTATCCCCTTCTAATGCTGCCTTTCACCACTCCATCCTCACCAATGTTGTGTGGCAAAGTTATGTCAATTCTACACCTGCCTCTGATGTTGGCAGATACATAGGAACCCAGAGAGGCACTAGAAGAGTAAAGAAGAATATTCTCATGTCAGATTATTTCTTGTGTTAACCACTTTTGTTTTGCAGCAACAAGTTCAAGAATTGTGCCTAGCAGGACTTTGATGAGATTGTTCCAGTTCAAAGTTCAGCAACGTAACCACTAAGCTTGTGCCTGACTATTAAGTCAAGAGACTCCTAGCCTGTATGAGATTCATTAAGGACTGTACCCGGCTGAGTTGTGGTAAGGCCGTGTTTACCTTTCCTTTCCTATGGACTCCTAGTGTAGGTGGAATGCTGATCCTTACACGCCAATTTGTATATTTCTCTTTAAGTGGACTCCTAGTGTAGGTGGACTGCTGATCCTTACATGTCTGTTTTATGTATATACCAGCAGCTTCATAAGAACTCTTATTATAAGTATTGCCTTTATCAGGTGAATGCGCCTGAACCATGTTGGTGTGTTGATAATTGTATAGGTCTGTATAGTAGATGTGCATATGGTCCTTGTACACAGGAAGGTATCCTCGTGTCTGTGTACATAAAAAAATAAGTAAGGTTTGTACATAGAAAGATAGTCTAATGTCTATGTACATAAAAATTGTCAGAGCTGTATACAGAAAATCTCAGTGTGTTGCGCGTGTACACTCAACACTAAAAACGTAAATGATTCCTGTACATACAAAAGTATAGAGTGTTAAAGGTGTTTAGTAGTTACTAAATAGGTGACACCCCGGTTCCTTCGAGGGTATTATTATTGCTGTCGCCCATCGCTAGTGTTACGCCTAGCGCTCCGGGTCCCCGCTCCTCCCCGGAGCGCTCACGGCGTCTCTCTCCCCGCAGCGCCCCGGTCAGTCCCGCTGACCGGGAGCGCTGCACTGTCATGGCCGTCGGGGATGCGATTCGCACAGCGGGACGCGCCCGCTCGCGAATCGCATCCCAGGTCACTTACCCGTCCCGGTCCCCTGCTGTCATGTGCTGGCGCGCGCGGCTCCGCTCTCTAGGGCGCGCGCACGCCAGCTCTCTGAGACTTAAAGGGCCAGTGCACCAATGATTGGTGCCTGGCCCAATTAGCTTAATTGGCTCCCACCTGCTCCCAGACTATATCTGCTCACTGCCCCTGCACTCCCTTGCCGGATCTTGTTGCCTTAGTGCCTAGAGAAAGCGTTTACTGTGTTTGTCCATACTGTGTACTTGACCTCCTGCTATTGCCATATTGAATACGATTCTTGCTGCCTGCCCCGACCTTCTGCTACGTCCGACCTTGCTCTTGTCTACTCCCTTGTACCGCGCCTATCTTCAGCAGTCAGAGAGGTTGAGCCATTGCTAGTGGATACGACCTGGTTGCTACCGCCGCTGCAAGACCATCCCGCTTTGCGGCGGGCTCTGGTGAAAACCAGTAGCAGCTTAGAACCGGTCCACTAGCACGGTCCACGCCTATCCCTCTCTGGCACAGAGGATCCACCTCCAGCCTGCCGAATCGTGACAGCTAGCACCTGTCTCAACAAAAAATATAGGGTAACTTCCCCTTAAAATAGTACTTGTACACATAGTACTCTAGATTACTGACTTAAATGTACTATCTCAAATTTCTCTAGTACATACATCAAAATAAATATCTCACTGAAGAAAACACTTTAGGGATTGTAACATATTGAGATGCAATTCCATCCACTGTTAGGTACACTTCTTCTTCTCCTTCTTTGCGTGTACCTGGCTAGTAGGTACTCTTGCGAATATAGAATTAAACACATAATTCTTAAAGTAATCTAGGTAGGTTATGTGAAGTGCTCTAGGGGTAAGTAGCGTGTAGCTGATAGACCCTAGCAGCCAATCTTACTGTGACCTAGCTTCCGGGCTAGCCAGTATACCTTATGTGTACTAACAGGTAACTCATTGTTGGCAAAAAGAATAAAATGTGTGAGATAATAAAAATGTCTAGTCAGCTTGATGCTAAAGGTATATAAAGCTGTACTAATGTCTAGTTAGCCTCATGAAAATGTGTAGAGAGCTAATAAAATGTTTTAGGAGCTAGCAACTAAATGTCAGATAGCTGTCTAATTGTTTAGTAAGCTTTCAAATGTATAGTAAGCCTAATAAAATTTTTTAAGAAGTTAGAGACTAAAGGTTAGATAGCTTCATAAATGTCTAGATAACATAAATGTCTAGATAGCATTAATGTCTAGATAGTACCCATGTCTAGATAGATTTCTATTGTCTAGTCCAGATACTAGTAAGAATGTAAATGTGTTCAATGTTTACTTACTATGTATAGCAAATTTATAGATCATCCTGTTCTAGTCCTAGTCCCTCTGTCTTAGAGGACAGCCGTCGAGGTCGACTTATCTTAAGTAAGGGGGTTTGTGGTGTCCCGATACCGCATCCTATACGGTACCTGTTTAAAGGTCCCCATAGCCAGAGTCCCTAGGACGTTGGGGGTCCTTGTGTATAGTCTACCCCTTGTCACCTCTCGCCCATGTAGTCTTTAACTTCCCAATATTTTCCTTATTTATAAAAGTCTAACTGTATAGATGTATAGAAATAGTTAATTACCTGTCCGGAGAGTAGCAGGACCTGCGGGTCACTTGATCAGGTAAACTCTATGGTATTCTGCTTGAGGACCTTTGGAGGTCCTTGTGACATAATGCACCCACCATCCTTTGTGACGGTGAGTGACAGATGATTGGACCAATCAAAACAGCCCCGTCCCTGCCCATATAAGGGCGTGGCGGCCATTAATCTCTCTCTCTGTTGAAGAGAAAGGAACTGCGCTGCTGTCATCAGTGAGTTTCGGCCTTAGCCTTGCGGCGACGGCTGTTCTCTTCTAAATTGTGAGTGTATCAATCCCTAAACACTCTGCAAGACCACCGGACCTTATCTATCCCCTAAATCCGGATGGATCTTCGCAATATACCCTAAATTCAGAGACTATTATCTAAAGTCAATGTCCGCAACATCTGTCAGTCACTGAAGTATATAGAGACTGTTTGATTGAGACTGTTACTACTCAGTGGATGTACCGCAAGCCGTTAAGTAAAGTTTATGCAAGTTCAAATTCAACTACCTTGTGGACCTTCAATATTTATTCTTATGCACCTGTTGTCACTGGGAAGGGCGGCGATAGGCCAGAGAATCATCTCAGCATAATAGCCCTCAGCCTGGCGTCATGAACTATAGGGTTAAAATTAACCCCTGATATACTGAAACAATACCCTGACTGTACTGCCTTTACCCCTGAGGCCTACCATATATATATATATATATATATATATATATATATATATGTATATGGTGAGATTTACAGATTTAGAATGCAATAATTTCATTTATTGTGCATTTAAGGTCATTAGTGTAGACACAGATGAATCGTTTTGGGTGTCACCTCAATTAATCATACTCCCACATCATTGGTGTCTACGCTTATGACTTTAGTTGCACAATAAATGGGATTACTGCACTGCACCTGATCTGCACTGGATTTGCCTTTTTTTTCCCTTGATGTGTGCTGCCCTGCCTTATCTGAGCTGCAATTTGGAACTACTGGAGATGAGCTGATAATGACTGTGGATCATTAATGGAGGTGCGGTATATATACAATTTGTGGTGGCATGGTATATAGTTCATTGATAGTGGCATAGTAAATAGTGCATTCATTTGCTTATATGTAAAATATTGTCTAGGCCCAATCTGCAAGTAGATATGGTGAGAAAAATTATCATGTAGAGTCTCTGTGGGTGTAAATAAGGGGAGGGGGAATGAACAATAAATTACTGATGGGAGTCTGGCCAGGTATAATGGAAGCAGCAGAAAACCTAATAATAAGACAAACATATGGGATAGAAAAGAAGGGACATATTATTATATTATTACCGTATTTATCGGGGTATACCACGCACCGGCCTATAACACGCACCCTCATTTTACCAAGGATATTTGGGTAAAAAAAGTTTTTTACCCAAATATTCATGAAAAAATGAGGGTGCGTGTGTGTGCGTGTATACCCCGATATACCCCCAGGAAAGGCAGGGGGAGAGAGGCCGTCGCTGCCCGCTTCTCTCCCCCTGCCTTTCCTGGGGGTCTAGAGCGCTGCTGTCGGCCCTTTTCACCCCCTGGTTATCGGGGGAGAGAAGGGGCAGTTGCACCCATTGCCGGCGCCACTGCCCCGTTGCCTCCCCCCATCCCCGGTGGCATAATTACCTGAGTCCGGTCCGCACTGCTCCGCTGCTCCAGGCCTCCGTCGTGCGTCCCCAGCGTCGTTGCTATGCACGGCGCGGCGCTCTGACGTCATGCGCCGCGCCGTTCAGCGCATAGCAATGACGCCGGGGACGCACGACGGAGGCCTGGAGCAGCGCGGACCGGACTCAGGTAATTATGCCACCGGGGATGGGGGGAGGCAACGGGGCAGCGGCGCCGGCAATGGGTGCCGCTGCCCCTTCTCTACCCCTGGCTGTCGGCGCCGCTTCTCTCCCCCTGGCTATCGGCGCCGGCACCGATAGTCAGGGGGACAGAGCGGGCAGCGGCGCCGATAACCAGGGGGTGAAAAGGGCCGGCAGCAGGGCTCTAGACCCCCAGGAAAGGCAGGGGGAGAGAAGCGGGCAGCGACGGCCTCTCTCCCCCTGCCTTTCCTGGGGGTGTATCGGCGTATAACACGCACACAGACTTTAGGCTAAAAATTTTTGCCTAAAAAGTGCGTGTTATACGCCGATAAATATGGTATATAGACTGCAGGTCCAGAATAGGAAACAGTTTTTGGGGAATAATAAAGGACAATTAACTTTCCCACTTCTTGACCTTATACTAAGCAATAGGCCACATACAGTATCCAAAGTAGAGGTAGGGAGTCACCTTGGTAATAGTGACCACAATATAATATGTTTTAATGTATCCTATAAGAGGAGTGAGGCTACAAAAACATGAAACTTTAGGTGAATTTTCATCAACTAAGAGAGGACCTCAGTGACATAGAGTGGGACTTTGGATATGTATGGAAAGAAAAAAGAACACAAAGACAGCGCAACCTGTGCTGTTACTCACGGGAGAGCTTTGTAAGGGACACACACATGGCATAGGAAAATGTCATGTAGCTTTCACTATTGCCATTTAAAGCTTTTACACATGGTTCTGAACTGACTTGAATTCTTCTGTTTTAGGAAAACCAATAGAATGTCCAAATCTGACAAAATAACATTTATGATAATTGTTGGTCTTACAATACTTATTACCACCTTGTTTAGCTTCATCATTCATCTTAAGGTAGGTTCTTCAATGAGATAAGAGATCACACCATGTAAACAGGATTTATACCTATGTAACTAATGCTAATTTCTCATCAGCCCAACAACTTTATTAACCTTCAAAACCGATATAGCATTTTCTCTGCTTGGAGAAATGCTGAAATCCCAAACATTTTACAAAAACCAGGAAAGATAGACCAACAAATAAGTGAGATGTTGAATCATGTAAATTGGTCTATGCCAAACGTGGACTTCACATACCTAAATCAAACAACCAGTGCCAATAATAGCACAGCAACCATTGTAAATTATAAACCTACATACTGTGTTGGAGACAATATAACAGTTCGAGTCGATATGTATAACTACTTGGGAGAAAAGAAGACTTATGGAGGAGACTTCTTACGAGCTCGGATTTTTTCCCCAAACCTTGTTGCTGGAGCTTCAGGGAAAATTGAGGATTTTCACAATGGGACCTATAATGTGTATTTCACTCTGTTTTGGAAAGGTCAAGTGAAGATATCTATTCTCTTGATCCATCCTAGTGAAGGAATCTCTGCTTTATGGAAGGCAAGAAACCATCAATACAACTATATTTCGTATACTGGATTATTCCTCAACAACAGTAATACGGTTTCCACAAGATGTGACTTTTCTTTAGATGAAAAGGGAGAAAAATGTGAATATGTGGATAAAAGGTACGGAGAGTCCTTCTACTGCATGAGACCTTCCGGTGTAGCTTGTGAGGCTTTCATATCTCTGAAGAGTGGAAACAAACCTTACACTTCTTTCACTGATGAACAGAAGAAGCTCTTTATGAGGTAAATACTCAATTTAAGTGTAAGTAGAAAGCATGTTTTAAATAAGTAGATCATTTGCTTGATGTAACATGCATAGACTTATATAATGGTGAGTATAATGTCTCCGCTGTCTCGTGGACACAGCTTCACATCAAGTTTATACCGAATCTCAAGGAAAGACACGCTGGTTGCTTAACTGATGTAATCTTTACTGAGATATAATGAACACACGCGGTAAAAACTGTAAAACAAACATATGAAAGATAAATATAAGCATGGCTATTCAAGTGCCTTACATTATGTATAGCTAATACATAGATAGTCTAACATGTGCTCACTTACTACACACTGAAAACACATTATCTATCTACAATGCCTAGCATCTCTCTACACAAGATAACTAACAATTCCGTACTCACAGGCTTTGGTATTTATCAGATTTGCAGTCTGTATTAGCTTTAAGAAGTCCTGTGGATCTGGTCACTGTGGTGGCTGGAGCTGGAATGAATGAGACGTGCCGGAGCTAGCCCTAGGCTTTAGAGAGAAGGCCCGCCTCTAGGCTTCAAGAAAATGGAGGGTCTTAAAGGAACAGACCCTGCTGAGTGCCAAGCATGTAAAATACATTGCGAAGGCAGCACAGTGAGGTTTTCCTCTGGTCGCTGAATACATAGTTAGGTTGCTGGACATAAGTCTTAACCTGACCCAGCACCTCCTCCAGTAGTTTATGGGGTGGATCTTAACAAGTTAGCACTCCACATGCTCTGTATTGTCATGCTGGCCCACCAGAGTACTAGAAAATCCTCCAGTAGGCCCAAACCCATAATCTTTTTCATGAATGCAATGATACCCAGGTTTATGAGGATTTTGGAGGTAATACTTCTGCCAAGTTTAGGCACAGATATTGATTGGTTGCTTTGGGCAACTGGTCAACTTTTCCTCTACACAGTTCTTGATGAATTTCCCTCTAAGTGTCTAATTGTGGGGCAAGGGGGCCCCACTGCTGGAAACCCCTCCACAGTCTCAAGAATATAACTCCTGTCCGAATGGAGGGCCAGTGCACATACTGTCTCAACCAGTGCTCTATTTGTCTTTGGGAGTGCCAAAGATGGCCAAGTACAGTACTCAGCTATCTTCCATAGATAATGAAAGGACAAGTGATAGAGTAAGTGAACTGCTAACAACAACAAAAAACGTGGTCTCAAATGGCTGGAGGTGCTCAACCCCAAATGCAGTTGTGCATATATACTGGGGGAGCAGATCCTGCCCTTGTAGTCCGTTGCTAGGGGCGATCCCCAGCATAAAAATGCATACAATGGAGGATGCCTGCAGCAGACTACAAGTGCCACAATAGAATCCTACACCAGATAAACGGTGTGGATGTGTAACAATTAGAATAATACAATACAGAAATTTAGGTGCACTACTGTGGTAGATGTATACAGTGACATTGGCTAATCCCTCAACACTGATGTTAAAATTGAGACATTCGCCAGTGTATCCTTATATAAAGGACACACCAGAGCCCGCACACCAACGCCAAGGTTTCTCAGATGGCACGGGACCTAACGCTAACCTACCTGTGCGTAATAAGCAAAAACCAGGGGCCAGTGGGCAATTACAGCAGCACTAGGTCGACATGCAGCCTGCTCCCAGTTCCCTCACGCTGGAGGGAACTGGGAGCAGGCTGCATGTCGACCTAGTGCTGCTGTAATTGCCCACTGGCCCCTGGTTTTTGCTTATTACGCACAGGTAGGTTAGCGTTAGGTCCCGTGCCATCTGAGAAACCTTGGCGTTGGTGTGCGGGCTCTGGTGTGTCCTTTATATAAGGATACACTGGCGAATGTCTCAATTTTAACATCAGTGTTGAGGGATTAGCCAATGTCACTGTATACATCTACCACAGTAGTGCACCTAAATTTCTGTATTGTATTATTCTAATTGTTACACATCCACACCGTTTATCTGGTGTAGGATTCTATTGTGGCACTTGTAGTCCGCTGCAGGCATCCTCCATTGTATGCATTTTTATGCTGGGGATCGCCCCTAGCAACGGACTACAAGGGCAGGATCTGCTCCCCCAGTATATATGCACAACTGCATTTGGGGTTGAGCACCTCCAGCCATTTGAGACCACGTTTTTTGTTGTTGTTTGTAAATTTATACGTGGAGGTGTGTAAACTCCATATGTTAATGCGCCTTGAACACTTTCCAGGCAGCATTAGGGTTGCACCTGTGAGGCCATGCACCTATATCAGCCAACTTGGGTGGGGCTTGTAGCCTCTCTCCCCCCTTCCATTGTATGTGTGCTCAGTCACGCTGGAGGGAACTGGGAGTAGGCTGCATGTCGACCTAGTGCTGCTGTAATTGCCCACTGGCCCCTGGTTTTTGCTTATTACGCACAGGTAGGTTAGCGTTAGGTCCCGTGCCATCTGAGAAACCTTGGCGTTGGTGTGCTGGCTCTGGTGTGTCCTTTATATAAGGATACACTGGCGAATGTCTCAATTTTAACATCAGTGTTGAGGGATTAGCCAATGTCATTGTATACATCTACCACAGTAGTGCACCTAAATTTCTGTATTGTATTATTCTAATTGTTACACATCCACACCGTTTATCTGGTGTAGGATTCTATTGTGGCACTTGTAGTCCGCTGCAGGCATCCTCCATTGTATGCATTTTTATGCTGGGGATCTCCCCTAGCAACGGACTACAAGGGCAGGATCTGCTCCCCCAGTATATATGCACAACTGCATTTGGGGTTGAGCACCTCCAGCCATTTGAGACCACGTTTTTTGTTGTTGTTTGTAAATTTATACGTGGAGGTGTGTAAACTCCATATGTTAATGCGCCTTGAACACTTTCCAGGCAGCATTAGGGTTGCACCTGTGAGGCCATGCACCTATATCAGCCAACTTGGGTGGGGCTTGTAGCCTCTCTCCCCCTTCCATTGTATGTGTGCTCAGTCACGCTGGAGGGAACTGGGAGCAGGCTGCATGTCGACCTAGTGCTGCTGTAATTGCCCACTGGCCCCTGGTTTTTGCTTATTACGCACAGGTAGGTTAGCATTAGGTCCCGTGCCATCTGAGAAACCTTGGCGTTGGTGTGCGGGCTCTGGTGTGTCCTTTATATAAGGATACACTGGCGAATGTCTCAATTTTAACATCAGTGTTGAGGGATTAGCCAATGTCATTGTATACATCTACCACAGTAGTGCACCTAAATTTCTGTATTGTATTATTCTAATTGTTACACATCCACACCGTTTATCTGGTGTAGGATTCTATTGTGGCACTTGTAGTCCGCTGCAGGCATCCTCCATTGTATGCATTTTTATGCTGGGGATCTCCCCTAGCAACGGACTACAAGGGCAGGATCTGCTCCCCCAGTATATATGCACAACTGCATTTGGGGTTGAGCACCTCCAGCCATTTGAGACCACGTTTTTTGTTGTTGTTTGTAAATTTATACGTGGAGGTGTGTAAACTCCATATGTTAATGCGCCTTGAACACTTTCCAGGCAGCATTAGGGTTGCACCTGTGAGGCCATGCACCTATATCAGCCAACTTGGGTGGGGCTTGTAGCCTCTCTCCCCCTTCCATTGTATGTGTGCTCAGTCACGCTGGAGGGAACTGGGAGCAGGCTGCATGTCGACCTAGTGCTGCTGTAATTGCCCACTGGCCCCTGGTTTTTGCTTATTACGCACAGGTAGGTTAGCGTTAGGTCCCGTGCCATCTGAGAAACCTTGGCGTTGGTGTGCGGGCTCTGGTGTGTCCTTTATATAAGGATACACTGGCGAATGTCTCAATTTTAACATCAGTGTTGAGGGATTAGCCAATATCACTGTATACATCTACCACAGTAGTGCACCTAAATTTCTGTATTGTATTATTCTAATTGTTACACATCCACACCGTTTATCTGGTGTAGGATTCTATTGTGGCACTTGTAGTCCGCTGCAGGCATCCTCCATTGTATGCATTTTTATGCTGGGGATCGCCCCTAGCAACGGACTACAAGGGCAGGATCTGCTCCCCCAGTATATATGCACAACTGCATTTGGGGTTGAGCACCTCCAGCCATTTGAGACCACGTTTTTTGTTGTTGTTTGTAAATTTATACGTGGAGGTGTGTAAACTCCATATGTTAATGCGCCTTGAACACTTTCCAGGCAGCATTAGGGTTGCACCTGTGAGGCCATGCACCTATATCAGCCAACTTGGGTGGGGCTTGTAGCCTCTCTCCCCCCTTCCATTGTATGTGTGCTCAGTCACGCTGGAGGGAACTGGGAGCAGGCTGCATGTCGACCTAGTGCTGCTGTAATTGCCCACTGGCCCCTGGTTTTTGCTTATTACGCACAGGTAGGTTAGCGTTAGGTCCCGTGCCATCTGAGAAACCTTGGCGTTGGTGTGCGGGCTCTGGTGTGTCCTTTATATAAGGATACACTGGCGAATGTCTCAATTTTAACATCAGTGTTGAGGGATTAGCCAATGTCACTGTATACATCTACCACAGTAGTGCACCTAAATTTCTGTATAGTAAGTGAACTGCTGCCCCATTCAAGGAGCTTCAGAAGTCTTATTCTTGAGATTGTAGGAGGACACCCCCCATCACCCCAAGATCACTAGTCCACAATGCCTGCACCCCATGACTAGAAGAATGCTGGCATAACAAGCTTTCATGGACAATGCAGATTCTCTTTAGCACCCACACAGCCTACGGTTAGTCTTAAACACTCACAAACATTCATACACCATTGCTCCATGTGCAAAACAGGACCACTCATACTGGTAGTGAGGTGTACCTTTGTTTTAAAAGAAAGCTGTCAGTCAGTGGTGAGAGGGCGGGGGGAATGCGCATCTCAGAAATATACTGGACTCCTGCCCCACAACATTCATAGCATAATGTTGAACTGTGACTTAAAAAAAAAAAAAAAGACTAAAATCAGACACACTGCTGAAATCAACAGCAAAAATGCGGTAGAGTTCCCGTTTTTTATTTTTTTTCCTTTTACCATTGTCACGATGCCGGCTGGCAGGTAGTGGACCCTCTGTGCCAGAGAGGGATTGGCGTGGACCGTGCTAGTGGACCGGTTCTAAGCCACTACTGGTTTTCACCAGAGCCCGCCGCAAAGCGGGATGGTCTTGCTGCGGCGGTAGTGACCAGGTCGTATCCACTAGCAACGGCTCACCTCTCTGGCTGCTGAAGATAGGCGCGGTACAAGGGAGTAGGCAGAAGCAAGGTCGGACGTAGCAGAAGGTCGGGGCAGGCAGCAAGGATCGTAGTCAAGGGCAACGGCAGAAGGTCTGGAAACACTGGCAAGGGACACACAAGGAACGCTTTCACTGGCACTAAGGCAACAAGATCCGGCAAGGGAGTGCAAGGGAAGTGAGGTAATATAGGGAGTGCACAGGTGATAACTCTAATTGGAACCACTGCGCCAATCAGCGGCGCAGTGGCCCTTTAAATCGCAGAGACCCGGCGCGCGCGCGCCCTAGGGAGCGGGGCCGCGCGCGCCGGGACAGAACAGACGGGGAGCGAGTCAGGTAGGAGAGCCGGGGTGCGCATCGCGAGCGGGCGCTACCCGCATCGCGAATCGCATCCCGGCTAGCAGCAGGATCGCAGCGCCCCGGGTCAGAGGACGTGACCGGAGCGCTGCAGCGGAGGAGGTGAAGCGAGCGCTCCGGGGAGGAGCGGGAACCCGGAGCGCTCGGCGTAACAGTACCCCCCCCCTTGGGTCTCCCCCTCTTCTTGGAGCCTGAGAACCTGAGGAGCAGACTTTTGTCAAGGATGTTGTCCTCAGGTTCCCAGGATCTCTCTTCAGGACCACAACCCTCCCAGTCTACTAAAAAAAAATTTTTTCCTCTGACCTTTTTGGCAGCCAAAATCTCCTTGACCGAGAAGACGTCCGAGGAGCCGGAAACAGGAGTGGGAGGAACAGATTTGGGAGAAAAACGGTTGAGGATGAGTGGTTTGAGAAGAGAGACGTGAAAGGCATTAGGGATACGAAGAGAAGGAGGAAGAAGAAGTTTATAAGAGACAGGATTAATTTGACACAGAATTTTGAAAGGACCAAGATAGCGTGGTCCCAACTTGTAGCTAGGGACACGGAAGCGGACATATTTAGCGGAGAGCCATACCTTGTCTCCAGGGGAAAAAACGGGGGGAGCTCTTCTTTTCTTATCCGCGAACCTCTTCATGCGTGAAGAAGCCTGTAAGAGAGAATTTTGGGTCTCTCTCCATATAATGGAAAGGTCACGAGAAATTTCATCCACAGCGGGCAGACCAGAGGGCAAGGGGGTAGGGAGGGGGGGAAGAGGGTGACGGCCGTACACCACGAAAAATGGGGATTTGGAGGAAGATTCAGAGACCCTGAAGTTATACGAGAATTCGGCCCATGGAAGGAGATCTGCCCAGTCATCCTGGCGGGAGGAAACAAAATGTCGCAAATAATCACCCAGGATCTGGTTAATTCTTTCTACTTGTCCATTGGACTGGGGATGATATGCAGAGGAAAAATTTAATTTAATCTTGAGTTGTTTACAGAGAGCTCTCCAGAATTTAGACACGAATTGGACCCCTCTATCCGAGACAATCTGCGTAGGCAACCCGTGAAGACGAAAAATGTGTACAAAAAATTGTTTAGCCAACTGAGGCGCAGAAGGAAGACCAGGAAGAGGAATGAAATGTGCCATTTTGGAGAATCGATCAACGACCACCCAAATAACGGTGTTGCCACGGGAAGGGGGTAAATCAGTAATAAAATCCATACCAATCAGAGACCAAGGCTGTTCGGGGACAGGCAGAGGATGAAGAAAACCAGCGGGCTTCTGGCGAGGAGTCTTATCCCGGGCACAGATAGTGCAGGCTCGCACAAAGTCCCCAACATCCGTCTCCAGAGTCGGCCACCAATAGAAGCGGGAGATGAGTTGCACAGATTTCTTGATGCCCGCATGACCTGCGAGATGGGAGGAGTGACCCCATTTGAGGATTCCGAGGCGTTGGCGTGGAGAAACAAAGGTCTTTCCTGGAGGGGTCTGTCTGATGGAGGCAGGAGAAGTGGAGATCAGGCAGTCAGGTGGAATGATGTGTTGCGGAGGGAGATCAACTTCTGAGGCATCCGAGGAACGAGAGAGAGCATCGGCTCTAATGTTCTTATCGGCAGGACGAAAGTGAATCTCAAAATTAAATCGGGCAAAGAACAGAGACCACCGGGCCTGGCGAGGATTCAGCCGTTGGGCAGACTGGAGGTAGGAGAGGTTCTTGTGGTCGGTGTAGATAATAACAGGAAATCTTGATCCCTCCAGCAGATGCCTCCATTCCTCAAGTGCTAATTTAATGGCTAGAAGCTCTCGATCCCCGATGGAGTAGTTCCTCTCCGCTGGAGAGAAGGTCCTAGAGAAAAAACCACAAGTGACAGCATGCCCGGAAGGATTTTTTTGTAGAAGAACAGCTCCAGCTCCTACTGAGGAGGCATCAACCTCCAAAAGGAAGGGTTTGGAAGGGTCAGGTCTGGAGAGCACGGGAGCCGAAGAAAAGGCAGACTTGAGTTGTTTAAAGGAGTCTTCTGCTTGAGGAGGCCAGGACTTGGGATCAGCATTTTTCTTGGTTAAAGCCACGATAGGAGCCACAATGGTAGAAAAATGTGGAATAAATTGCCTGTAATAATTGGCGAACCCCAAAAAGCGTTGGATAGCACGGAGTCCGGAGGGGCGTGGCCAATTTAAGACGGCAGAGAGTTTGTCTGGATCCATCTGTAGTCCCTGGCCAGAGACCAAATATCCTAGAAAAGGAAGAGATTGGCATTCAAACAGACATTTCTCAATTTTGGCATAGAGTTGGTTGTCACGAAGTCTCTGAAGAACCATACGGACATGCCGGCGGTGTTCCTCTAGATTGGCAGAAAAAATTAGGATATCGTCCAGATATACCACAACACAGGAGTATAATAAATCACGAAAAATTTCATTGACAAAGTCTTGGAAGACGGCAGGGGCATTGCACAGTCCAAAGGGCATGACCAGATACTCAAAGTGTCCATCTCTGGTGTTAAATGCCGTTTTCCACTCGTCCCCCTCTCTGATGCGGATGAGGTTATAGGCGCCTCTTAAGTCCAATTTAGTGAAGATGTGGGCACCTTGGAGGCGATCAAAGAGTTCAGAGATGAGGGGTAAGGGGTAGCGGTTCTTAACCGTGATTTTATTAAGACCGCGGTAGTCAATGCAAGGACGTAGGGAGCCATCTTTTTTGGAGACAAAGAAAAATCCGGCTCCGGCAGGAGAGGAGGATTTACGGATAAAGCCCCTTTTTAGATTCTCCTGGACGTATTCGGACATGGCAAGAGTCTCTGGGGCAGAGAGAGGATAAATTCTGCCCCGGGGTGGAGTAGTACCCGGGAGGAGGTCGATAGGGCAATCATAAGGCCTGTGAGGAGGTAGAGTCTCAGCTTGTTTTTTGCAGAAAACATCCGCGAAGTCCATATAGGCCTTAGGGAGACCGGTTACTGGAGGAACCACAGAGTTACGGCAAGGGTTACTGGGAACCGGTTTTAGACAGTTCTTGGAACAAGAGGACCCCCAACTCTTGATCTCCCCAGTGGACCAATCCAGGGTTGGGGAATGAAGTTGAAGCCAGGGAAGTCCAAGGAGAATCTCCGAGGTGCAATTGGGGAGGACCAAAAGTTCAATCCTCTCATGATGAGATCCGATGCTCATAAGAAGGGGCTCCGTGCGGAAACGTATGGTACAGTCCAATCTTTCATTATTTACACAATTGATGTAGAGGGGTCTGGCGAGACTGGTCACTGGGATGTTGAACTTGTTGACGAGAGAGGCCAAAATAAAATTTCCTGCAGAACCAGAGTCCAAGAAGGCCACTGTAGAGAAGGAGAAGGCAGAAGCAGACATCCGCACAGGCACAGTAAGACGTGGAGAAGCAGAGTAGACATCAAGGACTGTCTCACCTTTGTGCGGAGTCAGCGTACGTCTTTCCAGGCGGGGAGGACGGATAGGACAATCCCTCAGGAAGTGTTCGGTACTAGCACAGTACAGGCAGAGGTTCTCCATACGGCGTCGTGTCCTCTCTTGAGGTGTCAGGCGAGACCGGTAGACCTGCATAGCCTCCACGGCGGGAGGCACAGGAACAGATTGCAGGGGACCAGAGGAGAGAGGAGCCGAGGAGACGAAACGCCTCGTGCGAACAGAGTCCATATCTTGGCGGAGTTCCTGACGCCTTTCAGAAAAACGCATGTCAATGCGAGTGGCTAGGTGAATAAGTTCATGTAGATTAGCAGGAATTTCTCGTGCGGCCAGAACATCTTTAATGTTGCTGGATAGGCCTTTTTTGAAGGTCGCGCAGAGGGCCTCATTATTCCAGGACAATTCTGAAGCAAGTGTACGGAATTGTACGGCATACTCGCCAACGGAAGAATTACCCTGGACCAGGTTCAACAGGGCAGTCTCAGCAGAAGAGGCTCGGGCAGGTTCCTCAAAGACACTTCGGATTTCCGAGAAGAAGGAGTGTACAGAGGCAGTGACGGGGTCATTGCGGTCCCAGAGCGGTGTGGCCCATGACAGGGCTTTTCCGGACAGAAGACTGACTACGAAAGCCACCTTAGACCTTTCAGTGGGAAACAGGTCCGACATCATCTCCAGATGCAGGGAACATTGGGAAAGGAAGCCACGGCAAAACTTAGAGTCCCCATCAAACTTATCCGGCAAGGATAAGCGTATCCCAGGAGCGGCCACTCGCTGCGGAGGAGGTGCAGGAGCTGGCGGAGGAGATGACTGCTGAAGCTGTGGTAGCAACTGTTGTAGCAAAACGGTCAGTTGAGACAGCTGTTGGCCTTGTTGCGCAATCTGTTGTGACTGCTGGGCGACCACCGTGGTGAGGTCAGCGACAACTGGCAGAGGAACTTCAGCGGGATCCATGGCCGGATCTACTGTCACGATGCCGGCTGGCAGGTAGTGGACCCTCTGTGCCAGAGAGGGATTGGCGTGGACCGTGCTAGTGGACCGGTTCTAAGCCACTACTGGTTTTCACCAGAGCCCGCCGCAAAGCGGGATGGTCTTGCTGCGGCGGTAGTGACCAGGTCGTATCCACTAGCAACGGCTCACCTCTCTGGCTGCTGAAGATAGGCGCGGTACAAGGGAGTAGGCAGAAGCAAGGTCGGACGTAGCAGAAGGTCGGGGCAGGCAGCAAGGATCGTAGTCAAGGGCAACGGCAGAAGGTCTGGAAACACTGGCAAGGGACACACAAGGAACGCTTTCACTGGCACTAAGGCAACAAGATCCGGCAAGGGAGTGCAAGGGAAGTGAGGTAATATAGGGAGTGCACAGGTGATAACTCTAATTGGAACCACTGCGCCAATCAGCGGCGCAGTGGCCCTTTAAATCGCAGAGACCCGGCGCGCGCGCGCCCTAGGGAGCGGGGCCGCGCGCGCCGGGACAGAACAGACGGGGAGCGAGTCAGGTAGGAGAGCCGGGGTGCGCATCGCGAGCGGGCGCTACCCGCATCGCGAATCGCATCCCGGCTAGCAGCAGGATCGCAGCGCCCCGGGTCAGAGGACGTGACCGGAGCGCTGCAGCGGAGGAGGTGAAGCGAGCGCTCCGGGGAGGAGCGGGAACCCGGAGCGCTCGGCGTAACAACCATTGTGTAGCCTTTGTCCACCTGGATATATACTATGGGGCTGAAATGTTTTCTTACCCTTTTTCTGATCCATTAAAGGTCCTTCAGTTATGGAGTAGAGATTCCTAAACTAATTGAAAGTGTTAACGTTCTGGAGTGTCCAGGTAAGTTCTTTAATCCTTTTACTATTCTTTTTTATTACTGGTCATATTAATCTTCATATATCTTTTTGGATTCATTAGAGTCACATTCATGTTAATTCCTAATTGCGAAAAGCAAACTGACTACTTGAGTTTTTAAAGGAGTACTCCAGTGCAGGAACACTTATCCCCTATCCAAAGGATAGGGGATAAGTGTCTGATTGTGCGGGGTCCAACTGCTGTGACAACCCGCGATATCCTGCAAGTCACCCCGGCAGTCCACAGGACCCCCCAAATGAAGCAGTGGCCAACGTATGTACTGTATCTCTATGTAAAAGCCAAAGATACCCGAACACTGTATATCCAGCTCTCCCATAGAGATAGATAAAAGTTCCTACACTGGAGTATTCTTTTTAAGCCAGGTTCACACTGAGGAATTTCTGGATGGAATTTCTGTGCAGACTGCATTGCTGTCCCCATAGACAGCAATGCTTTTTTGAGCAGATCTTTCAGCAGATCCACTCAGAAATGCATTGCCATCTATGGGGATGGCAATGCAGCCACCTATGGGATCATCAGCAGAAATTCCATCCGGAGATTTTGCAGTGTGAACTCGGCCTAATTGTCTTCAAAAGCTTTATTTTGTCACTATAACACTGCAAAATGTATTATTATTATTATTATTATTATTATTATTATTATTATTATTATTATGTCAACTACTAGCCACAGCAGTAAGTTATCCCAATGGCCATACACCTTTGATTTTTGCTGACTGAGCCATTGATTCCGGCAGGATTAGCTAATCATGTAATGTGTATGGTGGAATCCCGACTCTGCCCCAGTAGATGATGTAGGATCAGTAGATGATGTAGGAGAGTAGGATCAGTTATGTGGGATTTCAACTACCCAATCTTTTGGTCCTCACCCACGAGAGGCGTCGGACAGTAGCTGACCTTTCTCAATTGAAAAATGTGAACTGATTAAGCATATGTATGGGAAAATCAGGAGATGGCTGGCAACCAAAGGGGCATTTGGCCCACAGCTATCTAATATGTACTGTATGTCCAGCTTTAGGTATGAATGCTAACTTTTTTCTATGGCTCATAGTCATCTCTGAACATAGTCTTAGCATAGTCTTTTAGGAACTAATTTTTTTTATTTATTTTTTTATTCTGGTGCATTTATTTCTCAGACCGCCCAATGAAAGTGTCAACATCAGCATGTCAAACTGGGATGTTCCCCCCTTTCCCCAGTGGATATTTCCTGAACAACCAATGGTTTACGATATACTGCAACCTAACAACTTATAACCCCTTTTATAATATTAAAACTTGTTTGGCTGGTAAAACGATATATTTGATGGGAGATTCAACAATTCGTCAGTGGGTTGAGTATGTTCCGAAAGTCATGAAGAGTAAGTTTGGTGCTTTGTGTATGTTTATATTTTTCCCATTCAAGTAGCTTAGATAGTTAAAGGGTTCTCAAAGGCTAGTTAATAAATTTTAGTCATGTTGGTGGGATTTACAGCTGGGTCTGGGACTCTACGTTCAGGTGTTCTGACCTCGAAGTGGAGATGTGGCCATGGTCTCACCCCCCCCCCCCCCCCATGTAACAAGAATGAATATTCAGGGACTTCAATAATGAAGAACCTGACATCTGCATCAGGCAGATTTCCAGTCCCTCTTTGTCCAACTTGGTGGCCAGCAATAATGGTCGTGCTCCTCTGCTTCCAATAAGATGTGGTGAAGGAAGAAATCAGGTGCACAGGGCCAATGCCAACTATGGTCCTTTATGTCAGACTGTATGTACCCTCTGCCATGCGCTTTACTTCTTCAGGCTCTGCTGACCAGCAGTAACAACTAGGCAGGGGCTCTTTGTGAGGAGGAGTTGTCAGGGGACATAAAATGACAGGGACAGGGGAGCAAAGAGTGACAAGGTAAAGTTTTAAGGAGGTCATTCAGAGCATGTGTCCTCAGAAAATTGCCTAATGTTTCAATATAGTTATTATTTTAGACTTTAGACTGTGATTTTTTTTCTCCTAATTTTCCTTTTTATTATTTAGTTTATAAAATAATCTTAAAATCATGCATTTTTTTTTTTATTTCAGCCGTTAAATGCATTGTCCAGCAAAAGAAACAACCTGTGTATGGTGTCAAAAAGTATAATAAAGCAACTATTGTTATTAGTACCATAGTGCAGAGATCTCTCCATTTCAGCTGAGATGTCTCGCTTCTAGTTGTGATACCCGGTCACACTCTCTGAAAGCGCAGCTCCAGTTTGCTCAGGACCAGACCATTGATATGAAGAGAGGAGATCATATTTCTGCTCATTAATTTTAAAGTCAGCAGAAAACATTTCTCAAATAATACAGCACTGAGCCTTGTTTGGCTTAAACCACGGTGACTGAGAGAGGCTTCTTTTTCCTTAAAATCTAATGAGCAGTAATATGAGTTTCTCCCTTCACATTACTGGTGTCTCCCTGAATAAAGACGATGAAAGGGAAAAAGGTATGTGGGCTCTTGTTACACCGAGCGTTCCGGGTCCCCGCTCCTCCCCGGAGCGCTCGCAGCGTTCTCCTGTTCGCAGCGCCCCGGTCAGACCCGCTGACCGGGAGCGCTGCGATAATGTCCCTAGCCGGGATGCGATTCGCGATGCGGGATGCGCCCGCTCGCAGTTGGCATCCCGGCCCGCTTACCAGACTCGTTCCCCGTCTGTTCTGTCCCGGCGTGCGCGGCCCCGCTCCCTATGGCGCGCGCGCGCGCCGGCTCTCTGCGATTTAAAGGGCCGGTGCGCCACTGATTGGTGCCTGGTTTCAATTAGTGTGTTCACCTGTGCACTTCCCTATTTAACCTCACTTCCCCTTCCCTTCCTTGCCGGATCTTGTTGCCATTGTGCCAGTGAAAGCGTTCCTTGTGTGTCACAAGCCAGTGTTCCAGACCTCTTGCCGTTGCCCCTGACTACGATCCTTGCTGCCTGCCCTGACCTTCTGCTACGTCCGACCTTGCTCTTGCCTAATCCATTGTACCGCGCCTATCTCAGCAGTCAGAGAGGTTGAGCCATTGCCGGTGGATACGACCTGGTTGCTACCGCCGCTGCAAGACCATCCCGCTTTGCGGCGGGCTCTGGTGAATACCAGTAGCAACTTAGAACCGGTCCGCCGGCACGGTCCACGCCAATCCCTCTCTGACACAGAGGATCCACCTCCAGCCTGCCGAATCCTGACAGTAGATCCGGCCATGGATCCCGCTGAGGTCCCGCTGCCAGTTGTCGCTGACCTTACCACGGTGGTCGCCCAGCAGTCGCAACAGATAGCGCAACAAGGCCATCAGCTGTCTCAACTGACTGTTATGCTACAGCAACTTCTACCACAGCTTCAGCAACCATCTCCTCAGCCAGCTCCTGCACCTCCTCCGCAGCGAGTGGCCGCATCCAGCCTCCGTTTATCGTTGCCGGACAAGTTCGATGGGGACTCTAGACTTTGTCGTGGTTTTCTCTCGCAATGTTCCCTGCATTTGGAGATGATGTCAGACCAATTTCCAACTGAACGGTCAAAGGTGGCTTTCGTGGTTAGTCTCCTGTCTGGGAAAGCCCTATCATGGGCCACACCGCTCTGGGACTGCAATGATCCTGTCACTGCCTCCGTACAGTCTTTCTTTGCGGAGATTCAAAGTGTCTTTGAGGAACCAGCCTGAGCTTCTTCTGCCGAGACTGCCCTGCTGAACCTGGTCCAGGGTAATTCTTCAGTAGGCGAGTACGCCATCCAATTTCGTACTCTCGCCTCCGAATTATCTTGGAATAACGAGGCCCTCTGCGCGACCTTCAAAAAAGGCCTATCCAGTAACATCAAAGATGTGCTGGCCACATGTGAAATCCCTGCTAACCTGCATGAACTTATTCATTTTGCCACCCGCATTGACATGCGTTTTTACGAAAGACGCCAGGAGCTCCATCAGGATATGGACTTTGTTCGCACTAGGCGGTTTCTCTCCCCGGCTCCTCTCTTCTCTGGTCCACTGCAATCTGTTCCTGTGCCTTCCGCCGTGGAGGCTATGCAAGTAGACCGGTCTCGCCTGACACCTCAAGAGAGGACACGCCGGCGCAATGAGAACCTATGCCTGTACTGTGCCAGTACCGAACACTTCTTGAAGGATTGTCCTATCCGTCCTCCACGTCAGGAAAGACGCACTCCGATCCTGCACAAAGGTGAGACAGCTCTAGGTGTGAACTCTGCTTCTCCACGTCTTGCTGTGCCTGTGCGGATTTCTTCTTCTGACTCCTCCTTCTCTGCTGTGGCCTTCTTGGATTCTGGATCTGCAGGAAATTTTATTTTGGCCTCTTTCGTTAACAGGTTCAACATCCCAGTGACCAGTCTTGCCAGACCTCTCTACATCGCCTCAGTTAATGGTGAAAGATTAGACTGTACTGTGCGTTACCGCACAGAACCCCTGTTAATGTGCATTGGACCTCATCAAGGAAAAATTGAATTTCTGGTCCTCTCTAACTGCACTTCTGAAATTCTTCTCGGACTGCCTTGGCTTCAACGCCATTCCCCTACCCTTGACTGGACCACCGGGGAAATCAAGAACCGGGGTACTTCTTGCTACAAAAAATGCCTCACGTCTGCTCCCAGTCCTGCCAGTCAAACCCATATGGCTCCTCCTATACCAGGTCTCCCCAAGGCCTATCTGGACTATGCCGATGTTTTTTGCAAAAAACAAGCAGAGACTTTGCCTCCTCACAGGCCTTATGACTGCCCTATTGATCTCCTTCCTGGTACTACTCCACCCCGGGGCAGAATCTATCCTCTGTCATCTCCTGAAACACAAGCCATGACGGAGTACATCCAAGAAAATTAAAAAAGGGGATTTATCCGCAAGTCTTCCTCCCCTGCCGGAGGAGGGTTCTTCTTTGTCTCCAAAAAAGACGGTTCCTTACGGCCTTGCATCGATTACCGCGGTCTTAATAAGATCACTATAAAAAACCGCTATCCCCTGCCTCTTATCTCGGAAATCTTTGACCGCCTACGTGGCGCTAACATCTTCACCAAATTGGATTTAAGAGGTGCATATAATCTCATCCGCATCAGGGAAGGGGACAAATGGAAGACCGCATTTAACACCAGAGACGGACACTTTGAATATCTGGTTATGCCCTTTGGGCTCTGCAACGCCCCTGCTGTCTTCCAGGACTTTGTAAATGACATTTTTCGTGATTTGTTATATACCTGTGTTGTGGTCTACTTGGACGACATTTTGATTTTCTCTTCTAACCTCGAAGAACACCGCCGGCATGTCCGCCTGGTTCTTCAGAGACTCCGTGACAATCAATTATATGCCAAGATGGAGAAATGTCTCTTTGAATGCCAATCTCTTCCCTTCCTAGGATATTTAGTCTCTGGCCAGGGACTTCAAATGGACCCAGACAAACTGTCAGCCGTGTTAGATTAGCCACGCCCCTCCGGACTCCGTGCTATCCAACGTTTCTTGGGGTTTGCCAATTACTACCGACAATTTATTCCGCATTTTTCCACCATTGTGGCCCCAATTGTGGCCCTAACCAAGAAAAACGCCAACCCTAAGTCCTGGCCTCCTCAAGCGGACAAGGCATTCAACCGTCTCAAAACCGCCTTTTCTTCTGCTCCTGTACTCTCCAGACCTGATCCATCTAAACCCTTCTCACTGGAGGTAGACGCCTCCTCGGTGGGAGCCGGAGCTGTACTCCTACAAAAAAACTCTTCTGGACATAACGTTACTTGTGGTTTCTTTTCTAGGACTTTCTCTCCGGCGGAGAAAAATTACTCCATTGGTGATCGAGAACTGCTGGCCATAAAACTAGCCCTCGAGGAATAGAGGCACCTGCTGGAGGGGTCCAAATACCCAATTATCATATACACAGATCACAAGAATCTCTCTTATCTTCAGTCTGCCCAACGGCTGAACCCACGCCAGGCTAGGTGGTCATTGTTTTTTGCCCGTTTTAACTTTGAGATTCATTTTCGCCCTGCTGACAAGAACATCAGGGCTGACGCCCTCTCTCGTTCCTCGGATGCCTCTGAAATGGAAGCCTCCCTGCAACACATTATTCCTCCTGAGTGTCTGATCTCCGCTTCCCCAGCTTCCATCAGACAAACTCCTCCTGGAAAGACTTTCGTCCCTCCACGCCAGCGCCTCAGGATCCTCAGGTGGGGACACTCCTCACACCTTGCCGGCCATGCTGGCATCAAAAAGTCCATCCAGCTCATCTCTCGATTTTATTGGTGGCCTACCCTGGAAGCAGATGTTGCTGATTTTGTTCGGGCTTGTACAGTCTGTGCCCGGGACAAGACTCCTCGTCAGAAGCCTGCCGGCCTCCTTCATCCTCTACCTGTTCCTGAGCTACCATGGTCTCAGATTGTTATGGACTTTCTAACAGACCTGCCTTCATCCCAGGGCAACACAGTCATTTGGGTGGTCGTTGATCGTTTCTCCAAGATGGCACATTTTATTCCACTTCCAGGTCTTCCTTCTGCGTCACAGTTGGCGAAACAACTTTTTGTGCACCTTTTTCGCCTTCACGGGCTTCCCACGCATATCGTCTTGAATAGAGGCGTTCAATTTGTGTCGAAATTCTGGAGGGCCCTCTGTAATCAGCTTAAAATCAAATTTAATTTCTCTTCTTCCTATCATCCCCAATCCAATGGGCAAGTGGAGAGAGTTAACCAGGTTCTTGGTGACTATTTGCGACATTTTGTTTCCTCCTGCCAGGATGATTGGGCCGATGTTCTACCCTGGGTTTAATTCTCGTACAATTTCAAGGTCTCTGAGTCCTCCGCTAAATCCCCGTTCTTTGTGGTGTACGGCCGTCACCCTCTTCCCCCAACTGCCACGCCTTCTGGTTTGCCCGCTGTTGATGAGGTTACCCGGGATTTCTCCACCATCTGGAAAGAGACTCAAAAATCCCTCATACAGGCCTCATCCCGGATGAAGAAGCATGCCGACAAAAAAAGAAGAACTCCTCCTGTCTTTGTTCCTGGAGACAAAGTGTGGCTCTCCGCCAAGTATATCCGCTTCCGTGTCCCCAGTTATAAACTGGGACCACGTTATCTTGGACCCTTTAAAATCAAGTGCCAAATCAATCCTGTCTCCTACAAACTCCTTCTTCCCCCTTCTCTCCGTATTCCTAATGCTTTTAATGTCTCTCTCCTTAAACCGCTTATCCTTAACCGCTTCTCTCCCAAGGTTGTTGCTCCTACTCCTGTCTCCGGGTCCTCAGATGTCTTCTCGGTTAAAGAAATTCTCGCGTCTAAGACGGTCAGAGGTAAAAAAAAATGTCTTGTAGATTGGGAGAATTGCGGTCCTGAGGAGAGGTCATGGGAACCCGAGGATAACATTCTCGACAAGGACCTAATTCACAAATTTTCAGGTTCCAAAAAGAGGGGGAGACCCAAGGGGGGGGGGGGGTACTGTTACGCCGAGCGCTCCGGGTCCCCGCTCCTCCCCGGAGTGCTCGCATCGTTCTCCTGTTCGCAGCGCCCCGGTCAGACCCGTTGACTGGGAGCTCTGCGATAATGTCCCTAGCCGGGATGCGATTCGCGATGCGGGACGCGCCCGCGGTTCGCATCCCGGCCCGCTTACCAGACTTGTTCCCCGTCTGTTCTGTCCCGGCGCGCGTGGCCCCGCTCCCTAGGGCGCGTGCGCGCCGGCTCTCTGCGATTTAATGGGCCGGTGCGCCACTGATTGACGCCTGGTTCTAATTAGTGTGTTCACCTGTGCACTTCCCTATTTAACCTCACTTCCCCTTCCCTTCCTTGCCGGATCTTGTTGCCATTGTGCCAGTGAAAGCGTTCCTTGTGTGTCCCAAGCCAGTGTTCCAGACCTCTTGCCATTGCCCTTGACTACGATCCTTGCTGCCTGCCCTGACCTTCTGCTACGTCCGACCTTGCTCTTGCCTAATCCCTTGTACCGCGCCTATCTCAGCAGTCAGAGAGGTTGAGCCGTTGCCGGTGGATACGACCTGATTGCTACCGCCGCTGCAAGACCATCCCGCTTTGCGGCGGGCTCTGGTGAATACCAGTAGCAACTTAGAACCGGTCCACCGGCACGGTCCACGCCAATCCCTCTCTGACACAGAGGATCCACCTCCAGCCTGCCGAATCCTGACAGCTCTGAATGTGACGTGATGTCACAGCTACACGGGAGAGAGTACAACTGATATGGAGAGATCCGTGCAATATGGTTAATGACATTATATTAGGAAGTTGATTTCTTGAACTTTTTGACACCATACACAGATTGTTTCTTTCACTGGACAACCCCTTTAAACCTTATAATAAGCTAAAAATTCCAGTTCTGTACAGATCACTTTTCAGCACTCATATATAATATGTAACGTTTCTGTGTTTTTGAATTTTTCTTCTTTGGGTCCTGTTCAGACATTAGGTTTATGTCTGAACAGATTCTGTGTTAATTCTCCCTGGTTGGGGAAGAGTTATTGCTTCCAGCCTATGGCATTCCGGATGTGGTTATTTAGTCCCTGGCTCTGCTAGAACTCTCTTCTGGTAATTAGATTTGTATTAGGTTAGGTTTTCACTTTTTTTGGGGGGGCAAAAACACCAATAAAAACTTCCATTCTGCCGCAAGGTGTTTTTTTTGTGAAAAAACACTGCAGTCACATGTTAGCTGCAAGTCAATAGTTAACTGCAAAATGCCATATCCACTTGGCGTTTTTCAGTTTGGGTTTTTTTTTTATCCTTTTGGTGTTTTGGGGCTCCTTGGCTCCTTGGTTTTTAAAAAGCTACCTCTTGTTGAGACTTTTGCCTTTTTTCGGGAAAATCTTGGCGTTTTCCTCCCATAGAAGTCTATAAGAATGAAAAACGCCAAGAAAAATGCCATGTGGGTTTTAACTTTGGCATTTTTACAGGTGGTTTTTATTCTTTTTTGGACTTTAGCGATCCAAAAAAGTGATAGAGATACCTTTTTTTATTAAAATTTTGTAGGGTACCATTAAAAAAATTTATAAAAAAGAGACAGTAGTGATGGAAAAAATTGTATTTAACCAAAATTATCTTTTTTTTATAACAAAATTTTACTTAATTTTTACACAGGGATCAATTTATGTGTGCGGGCAGGGCACTAAAAATTTAGCCGACAATAATAAAAATGTAGTGTGTGTGTTTTATACTTTTTTTTTAAAACATTTGTTATGTAGTACTACTACTCCCAGCATGAAACACACTGTTCCATGATGGGAATAGTAGTACCTGTACTAATTGACAGATCGCCCAGGGTTTCGTTGCGATCCTCCTGTTTAATGTATAGATGCGGCCGGCCGCTCTTTTATGGTTCCCTGCACTGCCTTATATATTCACCTATTCATATTTCCCGCAGAGAGCTGTGATTGGTCAGATGGTTCCAGCCAATCACAACTCTGTGGGAAATATGAATAGGTGTATATATACGTCAGTGCAGGGGACCACAGATGAGCGGCCGGCCGCATCTATATATTATACAGGAAGATCACAGCGGGTGTCAGGAGTGACACTCGCTGCGATCTGTCTATTAATGCAGGTACTACTGCTCCCAGCATGAATCAGAATGTGCTCCATGTTGGCAGCAGTAGTACCAGCAGTAAGGGACAGATCACAGCGGATGTCACTTCTCCTTACACCCGCTGTGATCCTCCTGAAGTGAATTTCGGGACTCAGCTGTGCCCAGGGCTACAGAATTGGGAGAACAGCTGATGCTGAGAAGTAGATATATGTCCTATATCTACTGCCCAGCAAGAACTTACAGTGAGCCCCCAATGTGTATACAGTATACACATTGCTGGCTCACTTAACCCCTTGCTGAGCTGGTTGCTATGCGCCAGCCCAGCAAGGAAAGAGTTAACTTACACTGATGGGCAGTAGGTTAACCCTTTGGGTGGTATACACTATAAACAGCTTTCTAGAGATAGCTGTATATAGTGTATACAGAAGACGAAGTCCACTTACTTCCCTCCAGTCCCGGCTGGGTCAGTGTAGCCCCGCCCCCTAGTGATGATGTCATTAGGGGCGGGGCTACAGACGGAAGCCAGGCTAGAAAGGGTGTGAGGCTCTGTTCACATTGTACATTTTGTATAATGTGAACAGTCCCTTTTGGCAGTGTCTTCTCAGGAAGGGAGACTCCAGCTGTTGCTAAACTACAACTCGCCGCATGTCTGGGCATGCTGGGAGTTGTAGTTTTGCAACAATTGGAGGCTCCCTGTTTGGGAAGACATTGCAATATCTCCCCAGCAGACAGCGCCAAAAAAATACTAACCAATATTTTGTGGTTTTTTTTCTTCTTGTTTCAGATCTGTGCATGCAGAGGATTACGGCAGATTCAATGGATTATGGCGGATGAACAGGTTTTTTTTTCCTTTTAATAAAATGGTTAACGAGGGCTGTGGGGGAGTGTTTTTTTTTTAAATAAAATTTTTTTTCCAATGTGTCGTCTTTTTTTTAAATTGAATTTTCAGGCTTAGTAGTGGAAGCCGGTCTTATTGAAGGAATCCATTACTAAGCCGGGGCTTAGCGCTTGCCCCCAAAACAGCTAGCGCTAACCCCCAATTATTACCCCCGTACCCAACGCCACAGGGGTGCTGGGAAGAGTCGGTACTAACAGGCCCGGAGCGTCAAAAATGGCGCCCCCGGGCCTAGGCGGTAACAGGCTGCTGTTATTTAGGCTGGGGAGGGCCAGTAACAATTGTCACGATGCCGGCTGGCAGGTAGTGGATCCTCTGTGCCAGAGAGGGATTGGCGTGGACCGTGCTAGTGGATCAGTTCTAAGTCACTACTGGTTTTCACCAGAGCCCGCCGCAAAGCGGGATGGTCTTGCTGCGGCGGTAGTGACCAGGTCGTATCCACTAGCAACGGCTCAACCTCTCTGACTGCTGAAGATAGGCGCGGTACAAGGGAGTAGACAGAAGCAAGGTCGGACGTAGCAGAAGGTCGGGGCAGGCAGCAAGGATCGTAGTCGGGGGCAACGGCAGGAGGTCTGGAACACAGGCTAGGAACACACAAGGAAACGCTTTCACTGGCACAATGGCAACAAGATCCGGCGAGGGAGTGAAGGGGAAGTGAAGTATAAATAGGGAGTGCACAGGTGAACACACTAATTGGAACCACTGCGCCAATCAGCGGCGCAGTGGCCCTTTAAATCGCAGAGACCCGGCGCGCGCGCGCCCTAGGGAGCGGGGCCGCGCGCGCCGGGACAGGACAGACGGAGAGCGAGTCAGGTACGGGAGCCGGGGTGCGCATCGCGAGCGGGCGCTACCCGCATCGTGAATCGCATCCCGGCTGGAGACGGTATCGCAGCGCACCGGGTCAGTGGAGCTGCCCGGAGCGCTGCGGTAGCGAGAGAGAAGCGAGCGCTCCGGGGAGGAGCGGGGTCTCCCCCTCTTCTTAGAGCCTGAGAACCTGAGGAGCAGACTTTTGTCTAGGATGTTGTCCTCAGGTTCCCAGGATCTCTCTTCAGGTCCACAGCCCTCCCAATCCACCAAAAAGAACTTTTTTCCTCTGATCGTCTTGGAGGCCAGTATCTCTTTCACCGAGAAGACGTCAGAAGAACCGGAGACAGGAGTGGGAGAAACTAACTTGGGAGAGAAACGGTTGATGATGAGTGGTTTAAGAAGAGAGACATGAAAGGCATTAGGAATACGGAGAGAAGGAGGAAGAAGAAGTTTGTAAGAGACAGGATTAAATTGGCACAAGACTTTGAAAGGACCAAGATAGCGTGGACCCAGTTTGTAACTGGGGACACGAAAGCGGACATATTTAGCGGAGAGCCATACCTTGTCTCCGGGAGCAAAAATGGGGGGAGCTCTTCTTTTCTTATCGGCAAACTTTTTCATGCGAGATGAAGCCTGTAAAAGAGAATCTTGGGTCTCTTTCCATATGGTGGAAAGATCATGAGTCACTTCATCTACAGCGGGCAAACCAGAGGGCAAGGGAGTAGGGAGGGGGGGAAGAGGGTGACGGCCGTACACCACGAAAAATGGGGATTTGGAGGAAGATTCAGAGACTCTAAAGTTATACGAGAATTCGGCCCATGGTAGAAGATCTGCCCAATCATCCTGGCGGGAGGAAACAAAATGTCGTAAATAATCACCCAAGACCTGGTTAATTCTTTCTACTTGTCCATTGGATTGAGGATGATATGCAGAAGAAAAGTTTAATTTAATCTTGAGTTGTTTACAGAGAGCCCTCCAGAATTTTGACACGAATTGGACGCCTCTATCCGAGACTATCTGTGTGGGCAACCCGTGAAGACGAAAAATGTGTACAAAAAATTGTTTAGCCAACTGAGGCGCTGAAGGAAGACCAGGGAGAGGGATGAAATGTGCCATCTTGGAAAATCGATCAACGACCACCCAAACAACAGTGTTGCCACGGGATGGGGGTAGGTCTGTAATAAAATCCATACCAATCAGAGACCAAGGCTGTTCAGGGACAGGCAGAGGATGAAGAAAACCAGCGGGCTTCTGGCGAGGAGTCTTATCCCGGGCACAGACAGTGCAGGCTCGCACAAAGTCCACGACATCTGTCTCCAGAGTCGGCCACCAATAGAAGCGAGAGATGAGTTGCACAGATTTCTTGATGCCTGCATGACCTGCGAGATGGGAGGAGTGACCCCATTTGAGGATTCCAAGGCGTTGGCGTGGAGAGACGAAGGTCTTTCCTGGAGGAGTTTGCCTGATGGAGGCTGGAGAAGTGGAAATCAGGCAGTCAGGAGGAATGATGTGTTGCGGAGAGAGTTCAACTTCCGAGGCATCCGAGGAACGAGAGAGAGCATCGGCCCTAATGTTCTTATCGGCAGGCCGAAAGTGAATTTCAAAGTTAAATCGGGCAAAGAACAGAGACCACCTGGCCTGGCGAGGATTCAGCCGTTGGGCAGACTGGAGATAGGAGAGGTTCTTGTGATCGGTGTAAATAATAACTGGAAATCTTGATCCCTCCAACAGATGCCTCCATTCCTCAAGTGCTAATTTAATGGCTAGAAGCTCTCGATCCCCGATGGAGTAGTTCCTCTCCGCCGGAGAGAAGGTCCTAGAAAAAAACCCACAAGTAACAGCACGCCCGGAAGAATTTTTTTGTAGAAGGACCGCTCCAGCTCCTACAGAGGAGGCATCAACCTCCAATAGGAAGGGTTTAGATGGGTCAGGTCTGGAGAGCACGGGAGCCGAAGAAAAGGCAGACTTGAGCCGTTTAAAGGCGTCTTCCGCTTGAGGAGGCCAAGACTTGGGATTGGCATTTTTTTTGGTTAAAGCCACGATAGGGGCCACAACGGTAGAAAAATGTGGAATAAATTGCCTGTAATAATTGGCGAACCCCAAAAAACGTTGGATAGCACGGAGTCCGGAGGGGCGTGGCCAATCTAAGACGGCAGAGAGTTTGTCTGGATCCATTTGTAGTCCCTGGCCGGAGACCAAGTATCCTAGGAAAGGAAGAGATTGGCATTCAAACAGACATTTCTCTATCTTGGCATAAAGTTGATTGTCACGAAGTCTCTGAAGAACCATACGGACATGCTGGCGGTGTTCTTCTAGATTGGCAGAAAAAATCAGGATATCGTCCAGATATACAACAACACAGGAGTATAAGAGATCACGAAAAATTTCATTAACAAAGTCTTGGAAGACGGCAGGGGCGTTGCACAGGCCAAAGGGCATGACCAGATACTCAAAGTGTCCATCTCTAGTGTTAAATGCCGTTTTCCATTCATCCCCCTCTCTGATGCGGATGAGATTATAAGCACCTCTTAAGTCCAGTTTAGTAAAGATGTGGGCACCTTGGAGGCGATCAAAGAGTTCAGAGATGAGGGGTAGGGGGTAGCGGTTCTTTACCGTGATTTTATTAAGACCGCGGTAGTCAATGCAAGGACGTAGAGAGCCATCTTTTTTGGACACAAAGAAAAATCCGGCTCCGGCAGGAGAGGAGGATTTACGGATAAAGCCTTTTTTTAAATTTTCCTGGATGTACTCCGACATAGCAAGAGTCTCTGGGGCGGACAGAGGATAGATTCTGCCCCGGGGTGGAGTAGTGCCCGGGAGGAGGTCAATAGGACAATCATAAGGCCTGTGAGGAGGTAGAGTCTCAGCTTGTTTTTTGCAAAAAACATCCGCAAAGTCCATATAGGCCTTAGGGAGACCGGTTACAGGGGGAACCACAGAGTCACGGCAAGGGGTACTGGGAACCGGCTTTAGGCAGTCCTTGAAACAAGAGGGCCCCCAACTCTTGATCTCCCCAGTGGACCAATCCAGGGTTGGGGAATGGAGTTGAAGCCAGGGTAGTCCAAGGAGGATTTCGGAAGTGCAATTGGGGAGGACCAAAAATTCAATCTTCTCGTGATGAGGTCCGATGCACATTAGAAGGGGCTCCGTGCGGAAACGTATGGTACAGTCCAATCTTTCATTGTTTACACAATTGATGTAGAGGGGTCTGGCGAGACTGGTCACTGGGATGTTGAACCTGTTGACGAGAGAGGCCAAAATAAAATTTCCTGCAGATCCGGAATCCAAGAAGGCCATAGTAGAGAAGGATAAGGCAGAGGCAGATATCCGCACAGGCACAGTAAGACGTGGAGAAGCAGAGTAGACATCAAGGACTGTCTCACCTTTGTGCGGAGTCAGCGTACGTCTTTCCAGGCGGGGAGGACGGATAGGACAATCCTTCAGGAAGTGTTCGGTACTGGCACAGTACAGGCAGAGATTCTCCATGCGGCGTCGTGTCCTCTCTTGAGGTGTCAGGCGAGACCGGTCGACCTGCATAGCCTCCACGGCGGGAGGCACAGGAATGGATTGCAGGGGACCAGAGGAGAGAGGAGTCGGGGAGAAAAAACGCCTTGTGCGAACAAAGTCCATATCCTGGCGGAGCTCCTGACGCCTTTCGGAAAAACGCATGTCAATGCGAGTGGCAAGAAGGATGAGTTCATGTAGGTTAGCAGGGATTTCTCGTGCGGCCAGAACATCTTTAATGTTGCTGGATAGGCCTTTTTTAAAGGTCGCGCAGAGGGCCTCATTATTCCAGGATAATTCTGAAGCAAGAGTACGGAATTGTACGGCGTACTCGCCAACGGAAGAATTACCCTGGACCAGGTTCAACAGGGCAGTCTCAGCAGAAGAGGCTCGGGCAGGTTCCTCAAAGACACTTCGAATTTCCGAGAAGAAGGAGTGTATAGAGGCAGTGACGGGATCATTGCGGTCCCAGAGCGGTGTGGCCCATGACAGAGCTTTTCCAGACAGAAGGCTGACTACGAAAGCCACCTTAGACCTTTCAGTAGGAAACTGGTCCGACATCATCTCCAAGTGCAGGGAACATTGGGAAAGAAAGCCACGGCAGAATTTAGAGTCCCCATCAAATTTATCCGGCAAGGATAGTCGTAGACCAGAAGCGGCCACTCGCTGCGGAGGAGGTGCAGGAGCTGGCGGAGGAGATGATTGCTGAAGCTGTGGTAGTAGCTGCTGTAGCATCACGGTCAGTTGAGACAGCTGTTGGCCTTGTTGCGCTATCTGTTGTGACTGCTGGGCGACCACCGTGGTGAGGTCGGCGACAACTGGCAGAGGAACTTCAGCGGGATCCATGGCCGGATCTACTGTCACGATGCCGGCTGGCAGGTAGTGGATCCTCTGTGCCAGAGAGGGATTGGCGTGGACCGTGCTAGTGGATCGGTTCTAAGTCACTACTGGTTTTCACCAGAGCCCGCCGCAAAGCGGGATGGTCTTGCTGCGGCGGTAGTGACCAGGTCGTATCCACTAGCAACGGCTCAACCTCTCTGACTGCTGAAGATAGGCGCGGTACAAGGGAGTAGACAGAAGCAAGGTCGGACGTAGCAGAAGGTCGGGGCAGGCAGCAAGGATCGTAGTCGGGGGCAACGGCAGGAGGTCTGGAACACAGGCTAGGAACACACAAGGAAACGCTTTCACTGGCACAATGGCAACAAGATCCGGCGAGGGAGTGAAGGGGAAGTGAAGTATAAATAGGGAGTGCACAGGTGAACACACTAATTGGAACCACTGCGCCAATCAGCGGCGCAGTGGCCCTTTAAATCGCAGAGACCCGGCGCGCGCGCACCCTAGGGAGCGGGGCCGCGCGCGCCGGGACAGGACAGACGGAGAGCGAGTCAGGTACGGGAGCCGGGGTGCGCATCGCGAGCGGGCGCTACCCGCATCGCGAATCGCATCCCGGCTGGAGACGGTATCGCAGCGCACCGGGTCAGTGGAGCTGCCCGGAGCGCTGCGGTAGCGAGAGAGAAGCGAGCGCTCCGGGGAGGGGCGGGGACCCGGAGCGCTCGGCGTAACAACAATGGTCCTTGCCCACCCTGATAATGTCAGGCTGTTGTATGCGTTTTTTTAAACAAATAAATAAATGCATAGGGTTCCCCATATTTTTATTCTCAGCCAGATACCAACCAAGCAGCAACAGCCTGACGTTACCAGGGAGGGCAGGGACCATAGTAACTGGCCCTCCCCAGCCTAAATAATGCCAGCCTGTTACCGCCAAGGCCCAGGAGCGCCATTTTTGATGCTCTGGGCCTGTTTGTACCAGCTCTTCCCGACACCCCTGTGGTAGTAATTGGGGGGTTAGCTCTAGCTGTTTTTCAGGCTAACGCTAAGCCCTGGCTTAGTAATGGATTCCGTCTATTAGACAGCTTCCACTAGTAAACCTGAAAATTCAATTAAAAAAAAAGACAACACATTGGAAAAAAAATTTATTTTAAAAAACACTCCCCCCACAGCCCTCGGTAACCATTTTATTAAAATAAAAAAAATCCGGTTCATCCGCCGTAATCCATTGAATCTGCCGTAATCCTCTGCATACACGGATCTGAAACGAGAAGAAAAAAGAAACACAAAAATGTAGTTGCAATGTCTTCCCAAAAAGAGAGCCTACAATTTTTCCAAAACTAAAACTGTCAGCATGCCCAGAGAGCCTTTAGTTGTCTGGGCATGCTGGGAGTTGTAGTTTTGCAACAGCTGGAGTCTCCGTATCTGGGAGGACACTGTCGGAAGGGTCTGTTCACATTATACAAAATGGACAATGTGAACAGAGCCTCACACCCTTACTAGCCTGGCTCCCGTCTGTAGCTCCCCCCCCCAAGCTACACTGACCCGACCGAGACAGGAGCAAGGGAGGTAAGTGGACCTCGTCTTCTGTATACACTATATACAGCTATCTAAAGATAGCTGTATATACTGTATACCGCCCAAAGGGGCTATAGGAGCAGGGAGTCCTGTCAGTCTGGTGACGGGATTCCCGGCTCCTGTATAGTATACACGGGTACACTATGCCCCCCCCCTGTATACTATACAGCCGGGGGAGGTGAATAGTGATGCCATACATCATTCCTCACCTCCTTACACTCTGTGGACCGGGCGCTCTGGGGACAAAACTGGCTATTTCCACACACCAGGAAAAACGCCAGAAAAACTGCCAAAATGCAGGAAAAGGCTGTTTCAGTTTTTCTAGCATCTTTGCTGGCGTTTTTTAGGTGTTGAAAAAAAAAAAAAAGTGGAAACCTAGCCTTAGGCTAGAATTCCACTGAGGTTTTTGCACTGCATTTTTTTAGGCTTAAAAATGGCAGACGAAAACACTACCACTGTTTTTCCCTGCGTTTTGGTTTTTTTTCTGGCATTTTTACCTTGGAATTTGCCTTTTTTGGTTTTGCCTTTTTTGTGTGTGTTTTCACTTTTTTTCTCTATATTTTTACATTTTTTTAGGTAGTACTACTGCTCTCAGCATGGATCAGACTGTTCCATGATGGGAGTAGTAGTACCTGTACTAAAAGACAGATCACCCCGGGTGTCACTCCTGACACCCGCTGTGATCCTCCTGTATAATGTATAGATGCGGCAACCTCTCTCCTATGGTCCCCTGCACTGACATATATATACACCTATTCTTATTTTCCACAGAGAGTTGTGATTGGCTGGAACCATCTGGCCAATCACAGCTCTCTGCGGGAAATATGAATAGGTGTATATATATAAGTCAGTGCAGGGACCATAGAAGAGCGGCCTCCGCATCTAGAAATTATACAGGAGGATCACAACGGACTCGGGGCGATCTGTCAATAAGTACAAGTACTACTACTCCCATCATGAAACAGTGTGTTCCATGCTGGGAGTAGTAGTACTACCTAAAAAAATGTTTTAAAAAAGTCAATAACACACACACACTACATTTTTATTATTGTCAGCTACATTTTTATTGACCTGCCTGCACAAATAAATTCATCCCTGCTTAAAAATTAATAAAAATTTTGTTATAAAAAAGATACATTTCGTTAAATACTATTTTTTGCATCACTACTGTATCCTTTTATAATTTTTTTTAATGGTAACCTATGACATTTTAATAAAAAAGGGTATCTCAATCACTTTTTTGGATCTCTAAAGTCCAAAAAAGAATAAAAAGCGCAGACAAAAAAAAATAAGTTAAAACCCACATGGCGTTTTTCTTGGCGTTTTTGCTCTCCCATAGACCTCTATGGGGGAAAAACACCACGATTTCTGTGCAAAAAATGCCAAACTAAGTTTTGTTGGGCGTTTTGAAAAACCAGCCACTGAGCCCAAAATTGCTGAAAAACGTCAAAAGGATTAAAGAAACGCCAAAGTGAAAAACGTCAAGTGGATCTGGAATTTTGCAGTTTACTATTGACTTGCAGCTAACATCTGGATGTGGATGCAGGAAAATTGGAGTTTTTTTGTGGAATTTAGTGGAATTCCAGCCTTATGCACTTTAGTTTTTGTCTCTTTGAGCACATGTTCTGGGTTTTAACCATGGTTATCTGTCTTGTTTGATATATAGATTTTAGCCTGCTTTGTTTTTGTACATTTGTTGGGTTTTAGTATTTTGTACAGGTCACAGAGCATGTTTATAAAACTCTACTATAGAAATGAAGAAGGTCTGAGCTAGTCTTTTATTCCTATGTCCATGGGGTTTGCTGTAAAGCATATCTCTAAAGACTGATAAAAGCAGCTCAGATGCCCCAATAATAAAAATGAAATGAAAAATACAAATAGAAATAGATTAGAAAAAACCAACACATTTCAGTATCTGTCTTTAATCTGTGAAAAAAAAAAAATCTAAGTGAAACATTCCTGCATAGGGAATAGGCATACCTGCACGCCCTTGCCATCTTGGACTTAACGCACCAGGGCGTACATGTGCACCCTTGAGTATAAATTGTCTATGAAGGTGTACTCTGCTATCTCTGGCAGCTCCATAGGGAATTAGTGGCGTGCGTGCAGACTCATTTCTTCATTAAATGGGGACAATCAGGTCCCTTTTCGAACAATAGACGTGTGGATAGGGAACATGTTTTTATCGCTGGAATAACCCTTTCACTAAATGGGTGGTTGTTTATAAAAAAAATTCCTGCCCATAAATCTAGTGAATTTTAAATATATGAATATGACACAATTTAGACAATCTACATTTACGATATATTTCTTATTCTCCATTTAAGATGTAGCCTATTTTTAATATACTTAAATATTTATAGGACTGTAAAAAATGGTAATAAAATGTATTAGGGTTTTAAATGTTCATTTGTTCACGAATTTTATTATTTTAATAGAATTTAATTTATTATAACTGAAGACATTTATATTATTCAAAGTATAACTAAATCTAACATAAGTACCTTTTGCCTTTTCTTTAAAAACCTTTTTTTTTGCAGCATATTTGCTCTATAATAATCATGGAATTGGCAGGCATAAGACCATTTTAGGATATGATTTAACAAACCAGATTTACATTCAATGGAAGAAGCATGGACACCCATTTGTAACTCAGAGTTTCTTCAACATGAAAGACCATTCCTATATCACTAATGAAATTGACCTGATTGGCGGAGGCGCTTACACCATCATCGTCATTTCTGTAGGACAACATTTCAGACCCTTTCCCCTTGACCTGTTCATCAGAAGAGTTCTCAATATTCGCAAAGCCATTGAAAATTTGTTTTTAAGAAGTCCTGATACCAAAGTCATCATAAAGTCAGAAAATACCAGAGAAATGAATGGTGATGTTGAACGATTCAGTGATTTCCATGGATACATCCAATATCTCCTGGTGAAGGACATTTTCAGAGGACTTAATGTTGGTGTGATCGATGCTTGGGACATGACCACAGCCTATGGATCGTATAGTGTCCATCCACCAGAAGAAGTCATTAAAAATCAAATCAATCTTTTTCTTTCTTACATTTGTTAATGAAATAAATGTATGTAGAAAAATGGAAGAAGACTACAAGACCGCCAGATCTTCAGTTGCGCTTAAGCTATAAGAATTTGGTCTCACTAACAGATAACATTTTGTTTAGTAAGAGTAAAGTTTTAAAGGGGCACTCCGCCCCTAGACATCTTATCCTCTATCCAAAGGATAGGGGATAAGATGTCTGTTTGCGGGGGTCCCGCCACTGGGAACCCCCGTCATCTCCCTGCACCCGTTGTTCGTTTAGAGCATCGGGTGCAACGCAAGGAGGCTTGTGACATCATGGCCGTGCCCCGCTCATGAGATCATGGCTACGCCCCTCAATGCAAGTCTATGAGAGGGGGCGTGATGGCCGGCACGCCCCCTCCAAAAGACTTGCATTGAGGGGGCATGGCTATGACCTCACAAGCCTTTCCCCCCGCATCACCAGTCATCCGGCACGGAGTGAAAATCGGACCGTGCACCTGATGTCTGGGGTGCCGGCGCCGAGATCACGGGGGTGCCCAGCGGTGGGACCCCCGCGATCAGTCATCTTATCCTTTGTCCTTTGGATAGGAGATAAGATGTCTAGGGGTGGAGTACCCCTTTAAGGCTTATGCACAATTGAAAATATGGTGGTGCTGTAGTCATTTTTCATTTTTTTATGACTACTGGGGCCTGGAAGGGTCGAGGCCTAACATTGCATTTAGAAAATAACTAAAGGTACACCACAACACTTGTGCAGATAGCTTTAAATTATTTCAGCATACAAAAAGACATCACATGGCTGGTGAGGAATGCAGAGAATTACGTATTTTGAGCGGAAAACCCACTCTTAATCACACTAACCTCTGGTGTTGGCAGAATCCTTGATGTTGATGGGGTTTTTGGACAGACCGGAAACACCTGTGGCCAGTTAACCCCGTGCATACCAAGGTATGCAAGATAATACTAAGATATACTAAAGACAAATGTACATATAATGAGAAAAGAAAAATAGGACTATACGATAAAAACTTTGTCAAACACAAGGAACAATATGCAATGATATACCTTAAAGAAATAGACATAAAAGACATAGTGCTCAGTGTGTCCTAAAATGAACGTAGCATCCAGTGGCATACTGGTAGCGAAAGGAAAATCACAATAGTCAAATAGAAATAAATAGTGACTAAATAAATTGAATAATGTGGAATTACATCTTGTCTTTTGTTCAGGACATTTGGAACACACTTACCAGATGGCCGAAACAATAAGACAAGATGTCATTCTACAATATTTAATTCATTTAGGCATCATTTATTTCCATTTGAATATTGTAATGTTCCTTTCTTTCAAACCATAGTGCATGTTTGTATTTGAGCTACCAGTATGCCTCCCGGTCTAGCAATTTCTTAAGTATCAGTGCACACTAGATATTTATAAATTTTAGGACATGCTGAGCATCATGTCTTATGTGTCTATTTCTTCAAAGCGTGCCTGTCATACCACATGTATGCTTAGATACAGTATATTAACTACTAGATAATGCAAATTCTTTATGTGTTTTTTAATGTGTCTAGCTTCTGTACTTTGCTTAAACATCCCTGTGATCTGCTGCTCACTTATTCTGACATCCACTGCTCAGGAAGGGGCATGTCTAAGGCAAGCACTGAACCCCCCCACACTCACCCTGCATTCATTTCCTCCATGAATCTGCGGTGCAGTGCTGGGTCTCTTTAGGCTGCTCTTTAACCCTCTCCTCTTTGTTTTCATGCTGCAGTCTGATAGGACAGGAGTGAGCACAGAGGAGTGCTAGACTATGTCTATACCTGTGCTTTAGCTCAGACAAAGATGATGCTGCAGCCAGACAGGATTATGTTCTGGATGGTATGGGGACCCCTAGTGATTTTTTTTTTCTTCTAAGCAATAGTTTCTATATAAAGGAGATCATATTTTTGTGAAGTATTTTTAGTAAAGTTACTTTCTTACTTTTGCCAAAATGTACCTGTTTAAGGTATATATATATTATTACACATTATTCAATGTGTTTTTATTTCATAGTCATATTTTTATTTTCCTCATTATAAGTACGCTCACACGTACAGGATCTGCTGCATATTTTGTGCAGCATATTTTGCTACCCATTAAAGTCAATGAGTAGCAAAACCAGCAGCAGATCCTGTACATGTGACTGTACCCTATATGTACATTTTTTCTTGCGTATGTCTTAGTATTATCTTGCATACTTTGGTGTGTGTGGGCTTAACTGTCCACACTCGGGTGTTTCCAGTCTGGTCAGCAAACATCCCACATAAAATGATTTTGCCAATACCAGAAGTTAGCACGATTAAATTTCATATATTTTTTATTTATTTTTTGCTCAAATCGCATAATTCTCTGTGTTTCCCACCAGACCTTTCTGTGCTGTGTTGGAGCTTCAGTTATTTCCTTATTCCTTATTTAAAGGGGTATTCCAGGAAAAAAAACTTTTTTTTATATATATATATATATATATATATATATCAACTGGCTCCAGAAAGTTAAACAGATTTGTAACATACTTCTATAAAAAAAATCTTAATCCTTTCAGTACTTATGAGCTGATGAATTTATGTTGTTCTTTTCTGTCTAAGTGATCTCTGATTACACGTGTCTCGGGAAACGCCCAGTTTAGAAGCAAATCCCCATAGCAAACCTCTTCTACTCTGTGCAGTTCCCAAGACAAGCAGAGATGTCAGCAGTGAGCACTGTTGCCAGACAGAAAACAACAACTCAACTTCAGCAGCTGATAATTATTGAAAGGATTAAGATTTTTTTTAATAGAAGTAATTTACAAATCTGTTTAACTTTCTGGAGCCAGTTGATATATATAAAACTGTTTTTTCCTGGATAACCCCTTTAAAGACGCCTTTCCGTGTCTCTCTGGGCTGCAGTGGGCATTTTCTGGGTGAACTGACTTGAACTTTTTTTCTATTACTCCTGGTTTGTATTTGAAACAATGGAACTTGGGTGGGTGGTGCTGTCTATCTCTACATTAGAAATTAATGTATTTCTTATTTATTTTATTTATTATTGGACAAACAACTCTCTTAGAAGTCATTCAAGTCAACTTTTGTTCGTTCACTGTGTGTATTATTTGCGATACCGTCAAAAACATATTCTGATGTATGGTATACTTTAGCATGTCGTTGGTGCTATCATAGACTACAATAGACCAAATATCACCTATTGGTGACTATATCGGTCTGTTTTACCTTGGTATATTATTTATTTGTGGGATACAAAAGTCTAGTCTACCATGCTGTTGTCTCCTGCAAATAAAACACATACCAGCATAACACAGACCAACCTTAGTCACAAGTAGACAACCTATGTTTTTTTGCTGATGGTCACCACACAGCCACACCATAAGATTATCTAAACTGGAACACCTCTGTGATGGAGTTCCCACAAAGATAAAATATGATATGAGCGACTCTTTATTTTAAAGAAAGATAGACTTTTATGTGGGTGATTTGCATATGTCTTTATTCAAAAACCAAATTCTATGTAGGTCAAAAAATGTGTGAATTTCTTTGTCAAGTATAATACACTACAATGTGATTTGCTTCTTGGATTAAAGGGTATTTCCATCTCAAGTGTCATGGTCTCACCAATGGGGTGCTCACCGATCTTGATAATGGAGGTGACATAACCTTGAGAATGAATGTCGCTCACCTCCATGGTCAACTCTCTTTTTATTCTCTATTGCCCCATAGAGATTGAAAGGATGGCTGGCTGTGCACATGTAGTGTGTTCCATTTATTCTATGGACACTCTTCTCCTCATTCTTGGGATTGGTAGGGGTCTTAGGGGTAGGATCCCCAACAATCAACTTGTAATATGCTTTTAAGTATTCCAAACTGTAAGATAAACATTATGAGTTAAAGGGGTACTCCGCCCCTAGACATCTTATCCTCATTTCAAAGGATCTCCCTGCTGCATCTGGCTTTCGTTTAGAGTGTCGAGTGCAGAGCCGGAGGCTTGTGACATCACGGCCGTGCTCCACTCGTGACATCATTACCACGCCCCCTCAATGAAAATCTATGGGAGGGGGCGTAGCGGCCATCACGCCCCCTCCCATAGACTTGCATTGAGGGGGCATGGCCGTGACATCACAGGCCTCCACCCCGCATCGCCAGTCACCAAGCATGGATCGAAGTTCGCTTCGTGCACAGGATGTCTGGGGTGCCGCAGCCGAGATCAGACACCGTATACCCTATCCTTTGGATAGGGGATAAGATGTATGGGGGTGGAGTACCCGTTAAGCAAAGCTAATGGTTACACCTCATGCTTAAATGGGTCCCTTTGCCCCATAAGAGGATGCAGCCCTTTACCACAAATTTTGAGAAAAAATAATGGCCGCACACCTACATCCACATGGATTTACTGCTTCTCAGCAATTGGGTGGGCTTGTTGCAATACTAACCTTTTAGTTTAGGGATCCACTTGAATAAGGGTGTCAGTGAACTAGCTAGTGGGCTTATGCAATTTAAGCAAAAATATTTACTCTTAAAGGGGTACTCCAGTAAAAAAAAAAATTTAAATCAACTGGTGCCAGAAAGTTAAACAGATTTGTAAATGACTTCTATTTAAAAATCTTAATCCTTCCAGTACTTATCAGCTGGTGAATGCTGCAGAGGAAGTTGTATTCCTTTCTCACGTTCTTTTCAGTCTGACCACAGTGCTCTCTGCTGACACCTTTGTCCGTATCAGGAACTGTCCAGAGCAGGATAGGTTTGCTATGGGGATTTGGTTGTACTCTGGACAGTTCCTGACATGGACAGAGGTGTTCACAGAGAACACTGTGGTCAGACAGAAAATAATTCCAGAGAGAAAAGAACTTCCTGTAGAGCATACAGCAGCTGATGCACTGGAAGGAATAAGATTTTTAAATAGAAGTAATTTCTAAATATAATGTGAAAGAAGAAATTGGGGCTTAGGGTTATGAATATTGAATCAAATGTTATTTATTAATAAAATAATATTATAATATTGTATTATGCGCTGTGTCCTTTGACTCACAGGGCCCTTGTGGGTTAACAGGGACACTGAACAACTTATAATAGATAAAAAATTATAATAAAAATGGCATAAAATATAATAAAAATGTAACCACACTTATATAATGAGTCCGCTCTAAATAGAACAATAGGAAATATACTCTGTTATGGCTTTCCTCTATTCAGTGATTACTCTTTGGAGGAGATATAGTCCAGTTCAATGCGTTAAGTATAGTGAGCATCAAGTTTATGATTCCCCGGAATTGCAATTCACATCTTTAGCCAATAATAGAGATATGTAAATGGAACCTTTCAGGGAGCGTTGGTCTTTGTCCATGTCCCGGCTCTCTTTGCAAGAGAGAGCGCTGCTGGAGACTCTGACGTCTGTCCAATTCGCAGCGCGGATGATGGTGGGCTCCGGGTAGGTGGACTTCAGTGCTTCTTCTGTGCTTGTCGGCTAGATATCCCGGCGGCTAGATATTTTTGGGGGTCATTGACATATATGTCAATATGCATGTCAAGCTGATGAAGAAATGACCTACAGAGGTCCTGAAACGCGTCCAGCCGAACAATATTCCTGTGACCACCACTTATTATTGCTATACAGCACAATTTTGAAGCATATCTGTGGAACACATCGCCATCAGCCGATCTGTCAATCATTCCATGACAGCGCACTTTACCTTAAGCACGAGGATGCCGCTGGGATCTCTAGCCGACAAGCACAGAAGAAGCGCTGCAGTCCACCTAACCGGAGCCCACCATCATCCACGCTGCGAATTGGAGAGACGTCAGAGTCTCCAGCAGCGCTCTCTCTCTTGCAAAGAAAGCCGGGATGTGGACAAAGACCAATGCTCACTGTAAGATACCATTTACCTATCTCTATTATTGGCTAAAGATGTGAATTGCCATAGCGCATATAGAAAGGAATCCTCAACAGAGGCTCCCTTGTATCCCCGGACCGGGGAATCATAAACTTGATACTCACTATACTTAACACATTGAACTGGACTACATATCCTCCAAAGAGTGATCACTGAATAGAGGAAAGCCATAACGGAGTATGAATTGAAAAGACGCAACGTCTGGCACTACTGTGTGTGAATAGGCAGTGAACGGAAGAACGTGGCTATTGCTGCCGGCCATCACAGATGCATGCTCAGGTGGTGCCACGAGTGTAGTCATACATTCAATGTGAAGCTTCTCACTATTTTTGAAAGGAGGTGGATTTTTTTCAAAAAACAACCCGTTTGTCAGATACATTAAACTTTTCCTCCGTTACGTCGATGACGTTCTGGTTATCTGGAAAGGCGCAGAGGACAAATTTTCACAGTTTGTACAGTATTTGAACACACAGAATAAGGAGAACATGCTGTTCACATATGCTTTTGGGGGCAATACTATCGAATTTCTTTATCTCCGGATAACTGCTATAGACAATAAAATTACCACCTCCAACTTCCGAAAAAATTACCCTTCTTCATTATTCCAGCTCCCACCCTGTACATTTTAAGAATGGCATTCCTTATTCTCAATTTTTGCGCCGGAAACGAAACAACACTGAAGACAGTATTTACCTTATTCAGGCAGAAGACCTGAAAAACAGACTAATTTCAAGAGGCTACCCAAAAGCAATAGTTGCTAATGCATAGGAGCGAGCGGCTCCGGTTTCTAGAACAGAGTTGCTTCCCAGGCACAGAGTTGCTTCCCAGGCGCAAAAAACATAATTCTATTTCACCACATTCTCTTTTTCCAATTTCAACATGAATAGAGTAATATGCACATCTCTACTAAAACACTGGTATATATTACAATCAGATATAGACCTGCAAGATCTCACTAAACCAAAGCCATTAATAGCTTTCAGGAAAAATATCAGAGTTGGAGATAAGCTTAGAAAATGCCAAATATTTAAAGAAATTAAAAAACAAACATGGTTATCCCAGTCAGACCCTAAAGGTAACAAACCATGCGGTCATTGCTCTTTTTTTTCTTTAAACATTATTAGCAGAGTAGTTTTTATAGGAGGAATTCATCATGTGGTCCCTAGTCTCATTACTTGCCGTACCACTTTTGTGGTTTACGCTCTCATTTGCCCCTGTGGACGTTAATATATTGGCAAGACAAAAAGATGTCTTTTTATAAGAGTTAGAGAACATTTGCGTTCTCTGATTACTGGCCGTGGTGCACCAAGATTTATTAGCTACATACGTGAAGTCCACGGGGGAAATGAGCAGGATTAGAAACAGTCAATATCCCAAGACAAGGTGGAGATAGGCACCACATATTGCTCCAAAAAGAATCCTGCTGGATTCTAAAGTTATGTTCCTTGGGGCCGGCTGGCCTCAATGATACGAATGATTACAGTGTATTTTTGTAATATTGTGTTATAGTTGTATAATGTTACATTTTGTCCTATGCTATTGGTTGTTCCTTCTCCATACCTGTGTCCCACCCCTTCCTTCCAGCCTCACCTGCTTTATTAGCAGCGAGCTCTGGTGGACTCATTGTGCACGTAGCTTGAAGAAGTGCCAGTCCGGCACGAAACCGCGCAGTCCTACCGGCACCCCCTGCCTCTCCTGTTGCCCTCCCTTGCTCCGATGTGTGTACCGTCTGATGTCCTAGAATAAAGGAAGTTGTACCTGCAGCACGGTGAGTTGCCGAGTCTTTTTTTCCTCCTGCTTCACCATGGAGTATACTTTCTATTGTTCTATTTGGAACGGACTCATTATATAAGTGTGTTGTTACATTTTTATTATATTGTATGCCATTTTTACTATCATTTTTTATCTATTATAAGTTGTTCAGTGTCCCTGTTGACCGTAAGGGGCCTGTGAGTCACAGCACACAACGCATAATATAATATTATAATATTATTTTATTAATAAATAACATTTGATTCAATATTCATAACCCTGAGCCCCAATTTCTTCTTTTACATTGTCTTTTGACAGACACCGTGGGTGTAGGTGTCAGTTGGGTAGCTCGGGTCTATTGGTTACTGTCACGATTCGGCTGGCAGGAGGTGGATCCTCTGTGCCAGAGAGGGATTGGCGTGGACCGTGCTAGTGGACCGGTTCTAAGTTACTACTGGTATTCACCAGAGCCCGACGCAAAGCGGGATGGTCTTGCAGCGGCGGTAGTAACCAGGTCGTATCCACTAGCAACGGCTCAACCTCTCTGACTGCTGAAGATAGGCGCGGTACAAGGGAGTAGACAAGAGCAAGGTCGGACATAGCAGAAGGTCGGGGCAGGCAGCAAGGATCGTAGTCAGGGGCAACGGCAGGAGGTCTGGAACACAGGCTAGGAACACACAAGGAAACGCTTTCACTGGCACGATGGCAACAAGATCCGGTGAGGGAGTGCAGGGGAAGTGAGGTATACATAGGGAGTGCACAGGTGAACACACTAATTAGAACAACTGCGCCAATCAGTGGCGCAGTGGCCCTTTAAATCGCAGAGACCCGGCGCGCGCGCGCCCTAGGGAGCGGGGCCGCGCGCGCCGGGACAGGACCGACGGAGAGCGAGTCAGGTACGGGAGCCGGGGTGCGCATCGCGAGCGGGCGCCACCCGCATCGCGAATCGCATCCCGGCTGGAGGCGGTATCGCAGCGCACCCGGTCAGTGGATCTGACCGGGGCGCTGCAGTAGCGAGGATGTTGCGAGCGCTCCGGGGAGGAGCGGGGACCCGGAGCGCTCGGCGTAACAGTACCCCCCCCCCTTGGGTCTCCCCCTCTTCTTGGAGCCTGAGAACCTGAGGACCAGACTTTTGTCTAGGATGTTGTCCTCAGGTTCCCAGGATCTCTCTTCAGGACCACAGCCCTCCCAATCCACTAAAAAAAAATTTTTCCCTCTGACCGTCTTGGAGGCCAGTATCTCCTTCACGGAGAAGATGTCAGAAGAACCGGAAACAGGAGTGGGAGAAACAAGTTTGGGAGAGAAACGGTTGATGATGAGTGGTTTAAGAAGAGATACATGAAAGGCATTAGGAATACGAAGAGAAGGAGGAAGAAGAAGTTTGTAAGAGACAGGATTAATTTGGCACAAGATTTTGAAAGGACCAAGATAGCGTGGTCCCAGTTTGTAGCTGGGGACACGGAAGCGGACATATTTAGCGGAGAGCCATACCTTGTCTCCGGGAGAAAAAATGGGGGGAGCTCTTCTTTTCTTATCGGCAAACTTTTTCATGCGAGATGAAGCCTGTAAAAGACAATTTTGGGTCTCTTTCCATATGGTGGAAAGATCACGAGTCACTTCATCCACAGCGGGCAAACCAGAGGGCAAGGGAGTAGGGAGGGGGGGAAGAGGGTGACGGCCGTACACCACAAAAAATGGGGATTTAGAAGAAGATTCAGAGACTCTGAAGTTGTACGAGAATTCGGCCCATGGTAGAAGATCTGCCCAGTCATCCTGGCGGGAGGAAACAAAATGCCGTAAATAGTCACCCAGGACCTGGTTAATTCTTTCTACTTGCCCATTGGATTGAGGATGATAAGCAAAAGAGAAGTTTAATTTAATCTTGAGTTGTTTACAGAGAGCCCTCCAGAATTTTGACACGAATTGGACGCCTCTATCCGAGACGATCTGCGTGGGCAAACCGTGAAGACGAAAAATGTGTACAAAAAAATTGTTTTGCCAACTGAGGCGCTGAGGGAAGACCAGGAAGAGGAATAAAATGTGCCATCTTGGAAAATCGATCAACGACCACCCAAACAACAGTGTTGCCACGGGATGGGGGTAAGTCTGTAATAAAGTCCATACCAATCAGAGACCAAGGCTGTTCGGGGACAGGTAGAGGATGAAGGAGACCAGCAGGCTTCTGGCGAGGAGTCTTATCCCGGGCACAGACAGTACAGGCCCGCACAAAATCAACAACATCCGTCTCCAGAGTCGGCCACCAATAGAAACGAGAGATGAGTTGCAAGGACTTTTTGATGCCCGCATGGCCAGCGAGGTGGGAGGAGTGACCCCATTTGAGAATCCCGAGACGTTGGCGTGGAGAAACGAAGGTCTTCCCTAGAGGAGTTTGCCTGATGGAGGCTGGAGAAGTGGAGATCAGACAGTCAGGAGGAATGATGTGTTGCGGAGAGACCTCTACTTCCGAGGCATCCGAGGAACGAGAGAGAGCATCGGCCCTAATGTTCTTGTCGGCAGGGCGAAAATGAATTTCAAAGTTAAAACGGGCAAAGAACAAAGACCACCTGGCCTGGCGAGGATTCAGCCGTTGGGCAGACTGGAGATAGGAGAGATTCTTGTGATCGGTGTAAATGATAACTGGAAATTTTGATCCCTCCAGCAGATGCCTCCATTCCTCAAGTGCCAATTTAATGGCCAGTAGTTCTCGATCCCCGATGGAGTAGTTCCTCTCCGCCGGAGAGAAGGTCCTAGAAAAAAAACCACAAGTAACAGCATGCCCGGAAGAATTTTTTTGTAGAAGGACCGCTCCAGCTCCCACTGAGGAGGCATCAACCTCCAATAGGAAGGGTTTAGATGGGTCAGGTCTGGAGAGCACGGGAGCAGAAGAAAAGGCAGACTTGAGCCGTTTAAATGCGTCTTCCGCTTGAGGAGACCAGGACTTAGGATTGGCATTCTTCTTGGTTAAAGCCACGATAGGAGCCACAATAGTGGAAAAATGTGGAATAAATTGTCTGTAATAATTGGCGAACCCCAAAAAACGTTGGATAGCACGGAGTCCGGAGGGGCGTGGCCAATCTAAGATGGCAGAGAGTTTATCTGGGTCCATTTGTAGTCCCTGGCCAGAGACCAAGTATCCTAGGAAAGGAAGAGATTGACATTCAAACAGACATTTCTCCATTTTGGCATAAAGTTGATTGTCTCGAAGTCTCTGAAGAACCATGCGGACATGCTGGCGGTGTTCTTCTAAGTTGACAGAAAAAATCAGAATATCGTCCAGATACACAACAACACAGGAATATAAGAGATCACGAAAAATTTCATTAACAAAGTCTTGGAAGACGGCAGGGGCGTTGCACAGGCCAAAGGGCATGACCAGATACTCAAAGTGTCCATCTCTAGTGTTAAATGCAGTTTTCCATTCGTCCCCCTCCCTGATGCGGATGAGATTATAAGCACCTCTTAAGTCCAGTTTGGTAAAGATGTGGGCACCTTGAAGGCGATCAAAGAGTTCTGAGATAAGAGGTAGGGGGTAACGGTTCTTTACCGTGATTTTATTAAGTCCGCGGTAATCAATGCAAGGACGTAGGGAGCCATCTTTTTTGGACACAAAGAAAAATCCAGCTCCGGCAGGAGAGGAGGATTTGCGGATAAACCCCTTTTTTAAATTTTCCTGGATGTATTCAGACATAGCAAGAGTCTCTGGGGCGGACAGAGGATAAATTCTGCCCCGGGTGGAGTAGTGCCCGGGAGGAGGTCAATAGGACAGTCATAAGGCCTGTGAGGAGGTAAAGTCTCAGCTTGTTTTTTGCAAAATACGTCAGCATAGTCCATATAAGCCTTAGGGAGACCGGTTACAGGGGGAACCACAGGGTCACGGCAGGGAGTACTGGGAACCGGTTTAAGACAGTCCTTGAAACAAGAAGTACCCCAGCTCTTGATCTCTCCTGTGGACCAATCAAGGGTTGGGGAATGGCGTTGAAGCCACGGTAGTCCAAGGAGAATTTCGGAAGTGCAATTGGAGAGGACCAAAAACTCAATTTTTTCGTGATGAGGTCCGATGCACATTAGGAGGGGCTCCGTGCGGTAACGTACGGTACAGTCCAATCTTTCATTATTAACACAATTGATGTAGAGGGGTCTGGCGAGACTGGTCACCGGGATGTTGAACCTGTTGATGAGAGAGGCCAAAATAAAATTTCCTGCAGATCCGGAATCCAAGAAGGCCATAGTAGAGAAGGAGAAGGTAGAGGCAGATATCCGCACAGGCACAGTAAGGCGTGGAGAAGCAGAGTTGACATCAAGAACTGTCTCACCTTTGTGCGGAGTCAGCGAACGTCTTTCCAGGCGGGGAGGACGGATAGGACAATCCTTCAGGAAGTGTTCGGTACCGGCACAGTACAGGCAAAGATTCTCCATGCGGCGTCGTGTCCTCTCTTGAGGTGTCAAGCGAGACCGGTCAACTTGCATAGCCTCCACGGCGGGAGGCACAGGAACGGATTGCAGAGGACCAGAGGAGAGAGGAGCCGGGGAGAAAAAACGCCTCGTGCGAACAAAGTCCATATCCTGGCGGAGCTCCTGACGCCTTTCGGAAAAACGCATGTCAATGCGAGTGGCTAGATGAATGAGTTCATGCAGGTTAGCAGGAATTTCTCGTGCGGCCAGAACATCTTTAATGTTGCTGGATAGGCCTTTTTTAAAGGTCGCGCAGAGGGCCTCATTATTCCAGGATAATTCTGAAGCAAGAGTACGGAATTGTATGGCGTACTCGCCAACGGAAGAATTACCCTGGACCAGGTTCAGCAGGGCAGTCTCAGCAGAAGAGGCTCGGGCAGGTTCCTCAAAGACACTTCGAATTTCCGAGAAGAAGGAGTGTACAGAGGCAGTGACGGGGTCATTGCGGTCCCAGAGCGGTGTGGCCCATGACAGAGCTTTCCCAGACAGAAGGCTGACTACGAAAGCCACCTTAGACCTTTCAGTAGGAAACTGGTCCGACATCATCTCCAAGTGCAGGGAACATTGTGAAAGAAAGCCACGGCAAAACTTAGAGTCCCCATCAAATTTATCCGGCAAGGATAGTCGTAGACCGGAAGCGGCCACTCGCTGCGGAGGAGGTGCAGGAGCTGGCGGAGGAGATGATTGCTGAAGCTGTGGTAGTAGCTGCTGTAGCATCACGGTCAGTTGAGACAGCTGGTGGCCTTGTTGCGCTATCTGTTGCGACTGCTGGGCAACCACCGTGGTGAGGTCGGCGACAACTGGCAGTGGAACTTCAGCGGGATCCATGGCCGGATCTACTGTCACGATTCGGCTGGCTGGAGGTGGATCCTCTGTGCCAGAGAGGGATTGGCGTGGACCGTGCTAGTGGACCGGTTCTAAGTTACTACTGGTATTCACCAGAGCCCGCCGCAAAGCGGGATGGTCTTGCAGCGGCGGTAGTAACCAGGTCGTATCCACTAGCAACGGCTCAACCTCTCTGACTGCTGAAGATAGGCGCGGTACAAGGGAGTAGACAAGAGCAAGGTCGGACGTAGCAGAAGGTCGGGGCAGGCAGCAGGGATCGTAGTCAGGGGCAACGGCAGGAGGTCTGGAACACAGGCTAGGAACACACAAGGAAACGCTTTCACTGGCACGATGGCAACAAGATCCGGCGAGGGAGTGCAGGGGAAGTGAGGTATACATAGGGAGTGCACAGGTGAACACACTAATTAGAACAACTGCGCCAATCAGTGGCGCAGTGGCCCTTTAAATCGCAGAGACCCGGCGCGCGCGCGCCCTAGGGAGCGGGCCCGCTCGCCGGGACAGGACCGACGGAGAGCGAGTCAGGTACGGGAGCCGGGGTGCGCATCGCGAGCGGGCGCCACCCGCATCGCGAATCGCATCCCGGCTGGAGGCGGTATCGCAGCGCACCCGGTCAGTGGATCTGACCGGGGCGCTGCAGTAGCGAGGATGTTGCGAGCGCTCCGGGGAGGAGCGGGGACCCGGAGCGCTCGGCGTAACAGTTAATAGTCTGACAAGAGCCTCTCCAACAAACTTTTTTTTTAATTTATAAATCTGTTTAACTTTCTGGCACCAGTTGATTTAAAAAAAAAATATTTTCTACCAGAGTACCCCTTTAACAATCTTCTGTTGGCTTTTGTAAAAGCCGTAGATCAATGAGTAACATGTAGATGTGTAGCCATAACTTATTTCCCTTCATTGATTTGCAGTGTAGATTCTGTCCCCTGTGCTTTATTTTTTTAAACTAATATAAGGGTAACTACCAATCTTCTTTCAGTGTGCTGGCTGGGAGCAAAAAATAAATAAAAAGTTTGTCAGGCAGCCGGGGGGTGGGGGGGATTGCCAGATTGCTGGGTCATTCTTTCAATGGGCAGTACTATTGCGGCAGTGGGGGTCGTTGTTCAGTGCTATGCCTTTCAGGTTAGTGACCCACTTAAAAGAGGTAGCCTGTGCCTAGCCCAGGATCTAGCGGTATACCTTCGGGTGGTATTGTGGATAAACCACGCCCTGGCATCATGAACACAAAGGGTTAAGGCCATCTGCCCCTAGGGTAATTCCTTCTGCCCTGCATCACACCCTCAACCACAATGGAAACCTAGCCTTAATGTTGCATATAATTCAAGCTTCACAGAAAACTGTCAAGCTAAAATCTGTGTGTGTGTTAAGATTATTACAAGATTAAATTTTTTTGCCAGGTTGTATAACAGAGAAGATGGTTTCTGCATTCAACCATAAGATCTTTCTGAGAGTCATCATACCAGTCACTGTGATTATTTTTGTTTGGTATCATCTTTTGGAGGTATGTTTTTGTTGCCTTTTTTACCTTCATTGTTCCATATCCTGTTTTGTTTCAGAAAAATTGGGGTACATTTTGTTTCTAACATCTTGCTTGCTTCCTATGTGTATGATACAACCACACCTTAGGATATGTAGTACAGCTGTAACACGTGGACCTTGTAACACCGAGCGCTCTGGGTCCCGCTCCCCCCCCCCCCCCCCGGAGCGCTCGCAGTGTTCTGATCTTGCCTGCAGCGCCCCGGTCAGTCTCGCTGACCAGGAGCGCTGCTCTGTGTCCCCCCGCGGGGATGCGATCCACGCGGCGGGACGTGCCTGCCCGCGGGTTGCATCCCGTTCCACTCACCTGCCCCGTCCTCATGCTCAGTCCCGGCGTGCGCGCCGGGTCTCTCAGATTTAAAGGGCCAGTGCACCATTAATTGGTGCCTGGTCCAATCAGTTCCAATCACTCCCTACACTATATAATCCCACTTCCCCTTCCTGTCCTCGCCGGATCTTGTAGCCTTGTGCCCTGAGAAAGCATTTCTGTATGTTCCCTAGCCTGTGTATCCAGACCCCTTGCCGTTGCCCCTGACTACGAACCTTGCCGCCTGCCTTGACCTTCTGCTACGTCTGACCTCGCCTAGCCTTGTCCTTTTGTACCGCGCCATCTCAGCTGCCAGAAAGGTTGAGTCGCTACCAGGTGGAACGACCTGGGGGTTACCTGCTGCAGCAAGTCCATCCCGCTTTGCGGCGGGCTCTGGTGAATACCAGTAACCCATTAGACTCCGTTCCCCTGGTACGGCCCACGCCATCACCTCTCTGGCACAGAGGATCCACCTCCAGTGTCCTCATCATCCGCCAGCCCAGATCCTGACAGTAGATCCGGTCATGGATCCCGCTGAGGTGCCGCTGTCAAGTCTCAATGACCTCACCACCGTGGTTGCCCAGCAGTCTCAGCAGATCACCCAACAAGGACAACAGCTGTCACAGTTGGCTGCCATGCTCCAGCAGCTTCTGCCTCCACAGCCTCTATCATCTCCTCCGCCAGCTCCAGTATCTCCTCCACCACGAGCTGCCGCTACTTCCTCAAGGATCCGCCTGTCTCTTCTTGAAAAATTTGATGGGGACTCTAAGTTGTGCCGTGGGTTCCTGTCGCAATGTTCCCTGCACCTCGAGATAATGTCAGACCAGTTCCCCACAGAACGGTCTAAGGTGGCTTTCGTGGTCAGTTTGTTTTCTGGAAAGGCCTTGTCCTGGGCCACACCGCCTTGGGACCGCAACGATCCTGCCACTGCTTCCATCCAGTCTTTCTTCTCCAAAGTACGCAGTGTCTTTGAAGAGCCAACCCGGGCTTCTTCAGCCGAGACGGCTCTATTGAATCTTGTCCAAGGGAGCTCTTCAGTGGGCGAATACGCCATACAGTTCCGCACCCTCACCTCTGAGCTAGCCGGGAACAATGAGGCCCTCTGCGTGACCTTCAAGAAAGGTTTATCCAGCCACATCAAAGATGTTCTGGCCGCACGAGAAATTCCTGCTACCCTGCCTGAACTCATCCATTTGGCCATCCGCATTGACATGCGTTTCTCTGAAAGACGCCAGGAGCTTCGCCAGGAAAAGGATCTTGTTCGCACCAGGCAGTTTTCTCATTTGGCACCTCTCTTCCAGTGTCCTTTGCAACCTGTTCCTGTGCCTTCCGCCGAGGAGGCTATGCATGTGGATCGGTCTCGCCTGACCCAACAAGAGAGGACTCGCCGCAGGAATGAAAACTTGTGCCTGTACTGTGCTAGTACCGAACATTTCCTGAAAGACTGTCCTATTCGTCCTCCGCGTCAGGGAAAACGCATGCACCTAGCTAACGTGGGAGAGGCGTTGCTAGGTGTGAATTCTTCCTCTTCACGACTGACTATTCCTGTGCGGATTGCTGTACCTAATACTTCCTTCTCCGCTGTGGCCTTTCTGGACTCAGGCTCAGCAGGAAATTTCATTGAAGCCTCTCTCGTCAACAGATTCAACCTTCCTGTTACCCGTCTCGTCAAGCCCCTCTTCATTTCATCCGTGAATGGAGAAAGACTGGTCTGCACCGTGCGTTATCACACAGAACCTCTGCTCATGAACGTTGGAGTTCTCCATCATGAAAATATTGATTTTTTTTGTATTGCCCAACTGTACCTCCGAAATTCTTCTTGGCTTGCCCTGGCTCCAGCTTCACGCACCCATCCTCGACTGGACCACCGGGGACATTAAAGATTGGGGATCTTTCTGCCACAAGCGATGTCTCAAGTCGGCTCCTACAGGCCAAGTCTCCACCGCTACACTATTGCCTGGCCTTCCTAAGCCCTATCAGGACTATTCTGATGTTTTTTGTAAAAAGCAGGCAGAGGTCTTACCACCACACAGACCCTACGATTGCCCTATTGACTTGCTTTCTGGTACCACACCGCCCGCTCCAGGATTTACCCACTCTCTGCTCCAGAAACTCAGGCCATGTCAGAATATATTCAGGAAAACCTAAAAAGAGGTTTTATTCAGAAATCTTCTTTCAGGATTCGGCAGGCTGGAGGTGGAAAAGCATTGGGAATACGGAGAGAAGGAGGAAGAAGAAGTTTGTAGGAGATAGGGTTGATTTGGCATTTGAATTTAAAAGGTACAAGATAACGTGGTCCCAGTTTATAACTGGGGACACGGAAGCGGATATACTTGGCGGAGAGCCACACTTTGTCTCCAGGAGAAAAGACAGGAGGAGTTCTTCTTTTTTTGTCGGCATGTTTCTTCATCCGGTATGAGGCCTGTATGAGAGATTTTTGAGTCTCTTTCCAGATGGTGGAAAAGTCCCGAGTCACCTCATCAACAGCGGGCAAACCAGAAGGCGTGGGAGTGGGGAGGGGGGGAAGAGGGTGATGGCCGTACACCACAAAGAATGGGGATTTAGCGGAGGACTCAGAGACTTTGAAATTGTACGAGAAATCGGCCCATGGTAGGAGATCGGCCCAATCATCCTGGCGGGAGGAAACAAAATGTTGCAAATAGTCACCAAGAACCTGATTAACTCTCTCCACTTGCCCATTAGATTGGGGATGATAGGAAGATGAGAAGTTTAATTTGATTTTAAGCTGATTACAGAGGGCCCTCCAGAATTTTGACACAAATTGAACGCCTCTATCCGAGACGATATGCGTAGGAAGCCCATGAAGGCGAAAAATGTGCACAAAAAATTGTTTCGCCAACTGTGGCGCAGAAGGAAGACCTGGAAGAGGAATAAAATGTGCCATCTTGGAGAAACGATCAACGACCACCCAAATAACTGTGTTGCCATGGGATAAAGGTAAGTCTGTAATAAAGTCCATAGCAATCTGAGACCATGGTATCTCAGGAACAGGCAGAGGATGAAGGAGACCGGCAGGCTTCTGGCGAGGAGTCTTGTCCCGGGCACAGACTGTACAAGCCCGCACAAAATCAGCAACATCTGCTTCCAGGGTAGGCCACCAATAAAAACGAGAGATGAGCTGGCCGGATTTTTTGACGCCAGCATGGCCGGCGAGGTGTGAGGAGTGTCCCCACCTGAGAATCCTGAGGCTCTGGCGTGGAGGGACGAAGGTCTTTCCAGGAGGAGTTTGTCTGATGGAAGCTGGGGAAGCAGAGATCTGACAGTCAGGAGGAATAATGTGTTACAGGGAGGCTTCCATTTCAGAGGCATCCGAGGAACGAGAGAGGGCGTCAGCCCTAATGTTCTTGTCAGCGGGACGAAAATGAATCTCAAAGTTAAAACGGGCAAGGAACAACGACCACCTAGCCAGGCGAGGGTTCAGCCGTTGGGCAGACTGAAGATAAGAGAGATTCTCGTGATCAGTGTATATAATGACTGGGTATTTGTACCCCTCCAGCAGGTGCCTCCATTCCTCGAGGGCCAGTTTTATGGCCAGTAGTTCTCGATCACCAATGGAGTAGTTTTTCTCCGCCGGAGAGAAGGTCCTAGAAAAGAAACCACAAGTAACACCATGTCCGGAAGAATTTTTCTGTAGGAGTACAGCTTCAGCTCCCACCGAGGAGGCGTCTACCTCCAGTGAGAAGGGTTTAAAAGGATCAGGTCTGGAGAGTACGGGAGCAGAAGAAAAGGCAGTTTTGAGATGGTTGAACGCCTCTTCCGCTTGAGGAGGCCAGGACTTAGGGTTGGCATTTTTCTTGGTTAGGGCCACAATTGGGGCCACAATGGTGGAAAAATGTGGAATAAATTGTCTGTAGTGATTGGCAAATACCAAGAAACGTTGGAAAGCTCGGAGTCCGGAGGGGCGTGGCCAATCTAACACGGCTGACAGTTTGTCCGGGTCCATTTGGAGTCCCTGGCCAGAGACTAAATATCCTAGAAAGGGAAGATATTGGCATTCAAAGAGACATTTCTCCATCTTGGCATATAACTGATTGTTCGGGGTCTCTGAAGAACCATGCGGACATGACGGCGGTGTCCTTCTAGGTTAGAAGAAAAAATAAAAATAATAAATCACGAAAAATTTCATTTACAAAGTCCTGGAAGATGGCAGGGGCGTTGCAAAGCCCAAAGGGCATAACCAGATATTCAAAGTGTCCATCTCTGGTGCTAAACGCGTCCCCTTCCCTGATGCGGATGAGATTATATAAAATCCAATTTGGTAAAGATGTTGGCGCCACGTAGGCGGTCAAAGAGTTCCGAGATAAGAGGCAGGGGATAGCGTTTTTTTATAGTGATTTTATTAAGACCGCGGTAATCAATGCATGGTCGTAAGGAACCGTCTTTTTTGGAGACAAAGAAGAACCCTGCTGCGGCAGGGGAGGAAGACTTGCGGATAAATCCCCTTTTTAAATTTTCTTGGATGTACTCCGTCATGGCTTGTGTTTCCGGAGCAGACAGAGGATAGATTCTGCCCCGGGGTGGAGTAGTACCAAGGAGGAGATCAATAGGACAGTCATAAGGCCTGTCAGGAGGCAAAGTCTCTGCTTGTTTTTTGCAAAAAACATCAGCATAGTCCAGATAGGCCTTGGGGAGACCTGGTATCGGAGGATCCATAGGGTTTTGACTGGCAGGACTGGGAGCAGACATAAGGCATTTTTTGTGGCAAGAAGTACCCCAGTTCTTGATTTCCCCGGTGGTCCAGTCAAGGGTAGGGGAATGGCGTTGCAGCCAAGGTAGTCCAAGAAGAATTTCAGAGGTCCAGTTAGAAAGTACCAGAAATTCAATCTTTTCGTGATGGGGTCCAATGCACATTAAGAGGGGTTCTGTGCGGTAATGCACAGTACAGTCCAATCTTTCACCATTAACAGAGGCGATGTAGAGGGGTCTGGCGAGACTGGTCACTGGGATGTTGAACCTGTTAACGAAAGAGGCCAAAATAAAATTTCCTGCAGATCCGGAATCCAAGAAGGCCACAGCTGAGAAGGAGAAGTTAGAAGAAGAAATCCGCACAGGCACAGTAAGACGTGGAGAAGCAGAGTTCACACCTAGAGCTGTCTCACCTTTGTGCGGAATCGGAGTTCGTCTTTCCTGACGTGGAAGTCGGATAGGACAATCCTTCAAGAAGTGTTCGGTACTGGCACGGTACAGGCATAGGTTCTCATTGCGGCGGCGTGTCCTCTCTTGAGGTGTCAGGCGAGACCGGTCTACTTTCATAGCCTCCACGGCGGAAGGCACAGGAACAGATTGCAGCGGACCAGAGAAGAGAGGAGCCGGGGAGAGAAACCGCCTCGTGCGAACAAAGTCCATATCCTGGCGGAGCTCCTGACGTCTTTCGGAAAAACGCATGTCAATGCGGGTGGCCAGATGAATAAGTTCCTGCAGGTTAGCAGGGATTTCTCGTGCGGCCAGCACATCTTTGATGTTACTGGATAGGCCTTTTTTGAAGGTCGCGCAGAGGGCCTCGTTATTCCAGGACCATTCGGAGGCGAGAGTACGGAATTGGATGGCGTACTCGCCTACTGAAGAATTATCCTGGACCAGGTTCAGCAGGGCAGTCTCGGCAGAAGAGGCTCGGGCTGGTTCCTCGAAGACACTTCGAATCTCCGCAAAGAAAGAGTTTACACAGTCAGTGACAGGATTATTGCGGTCCCAGAGCAGTGTGGCCCATGACAGGGCTTTCCCAGACAGAAGGCTGACCACGAAAGCCACCTTTGACCTTTCAGTTGGAAATTGGTCCGACATCATCTCCAAATGCAGGGAACATTGCGAGAGAAAACCACAGCAAAGTTTAGAGTCCCCATCAAACTTGTCCGGCAATGATAAACGGAGGCTGGATGCGGCCACTCGCTGCGGAGGAGGTGCAGGAGCTGGCGGAGGAGATGGTTGCTGAAGCTGTGGTAGAAGCTGCTGTAGCATCACAGTCAATTGAGACAGCTAGTGGCCTTGTTGCGCTTTCTGTTGCGACTGCTGGGCGACCACCGTGGTAAGGTCAGCGACAACTGGCAGCGGGACCTCAGCGGGATCCATGGCCGGATCTACTGTCAGGATTCGGCAGGCTGGAGGTGGATCCTCTGTGTCAGAGAGGGATTGGCGTGGACCGTGTCGGTGGACCGGTTCTAAGTTGCTACTGGTTTTCACCAGAGCCCGCCGCAAAGCGGGATGGTCTTGCAGCGGTGGTAGCAACCAGGTCGTATCCACCGGCAACGGCTCAACCTCTCTGACTGCTCAGATAGGCGCGGTACAAGGGATTAAACAAGAGCAAGGTCAGACGTTGCAGAAGGTCAGGGCAGGCAGCAAGGATCGTAGTCAGGGGTGAAGGCAAGAGGTCTGGAACACTGGCTAGGGATACACAAGGAACGCTTTCACTGGCACTATGGCAACAAGATCCGGCAAGGAAGTGCAGGGGAAGTGAGGTAATATAGGGAAGTGCACAGGTGAACACACTAATTAAAAGCCATGCGCCAATCTGTGGCGCACCGGCCCTTTAAATCGCAAAAAAACGGCGCGCGCGCACCCTAGGGAGCGGGGTCGCGCGCGTCGGGACAGCACAGACAGGGAGCGAGTCTGGTAAGCGGGTCGGGATGTGCACCGCGAGCGGGCGCGTCCCGCATCGCGAATCGCATCCCGGCTAGGGACATCATCGCAGCGCACCCGGTCAGCGGGTCTGACCGGGGCGCTGCGAACAGGAGAACGCTGTGAGCGCTCCGGGGAGGAGCGGGGACCCGGAGCGCTCGGCGTAACATCTTCTTCTGCCGGAGCTGGATTCTTCTTCGTTGCTAAAAAAAGACGGATCTCTACGCCCTTGTATAGACTACCGCGGTCTTAAAATAATAACAGTGAAAAACCGCTATCCTCTGCCACTCATCTCTGAACTCTTTGACAGACTGCGTGGAGCAAACATTTTTACCAAACTTGATCTAAGTGGCGCATATAACCTCATTCGTATCCGTGAGGGTGACAAGTGGAAAACTGCTTTTAACACCAGAGATGGACACTTTAAATATCTTGTCATGCCGTTTGGACTTTGCAACGCCGCTGCAGTCTTACTTTATACCTGCGTTGTTGTCTATCTAGATGACATCCTAATCTTTTCCTCCAACCTAGAGAAACTTCGGCTCTATGTCCATCAAGTTCTCCAGCGCCTTCGGGAAAATCATCTTTATGCCAAAATTGAAAAATTTCTTTTTGAACGCAACTGTCTACCTTTTCTGGGATACCTAGTCTCCGCTCAGGGTCTTCAAATGGATCCTGACAAACTCTCCGCGGTATTAGATTGGCCTCGCCCCTCTGGTCTTCGTGCTATCCAGCGCTTCCTCGGATTCGCCAATTACTATCGTCAATTCATTCCTCACTTTTCTACCATCGTTTCTCCTATTGTGGCATTGACAAGAAAAACGCGAATCCAAGGTCCTGGTCTCCCCAAGCGGATGAAGCTTTCAATCTCCTCAAAGCCGCCTTTGCCTCTGCACCAGTCTTGTCCAGGCCAGATCCTCTCAAGCCTTTCTTCCTTGAGGTTGATGCCTCCTCAGTCGGAGCCGGAGCTGTCCTTCTTCAAAAAACGCTAAGGGAAAATACATCACTTGTGGATTTTTCTCCAAAACTTTTTCTCCTCCTGAAAAACACTATTCTATAGGTGACCGTGAATTATTGGCCATTAAGTTGGCACTTGAAGAGTGGAGACATCTTCTGGAAGGGTCCCTTCATTCCATCACCATCTCCACGGACCACAAAAATTTGTCTTATCTTCAGTCCGCCCAGCGGTTAAATCCTCGCCAGGTTAGATGGTCCTTGTTTTTTGCCCGTTTAAATTTTCAGATTCATTTTCGCCCTGCGGACAAGAATGTCAGGGCAGATGCTCTATCACGTACCACCGATGCCTCAGAATCCGAAGCTCTTCCTCAGCACATCATACCTCCAGAGTGTCTTATCTCCTCTGCGCCTGCTTCTCTGGTGCCAATTCCTCCAGAAAAAACTTATGTCCCTCCACATCTTCGCCTCCAAACTCTCAAATGGGGTCATTCCTCCCACCTGGCTGGTCATGCTGGAATCAAAAAGTCAATTCAGTTAATTGCCAGACACTATTGGTGGTCCTCCCTGGAGAAAGATGTGACGGATTTTCTACGGGCCTGTACAGTGTGTGCACGTGACAAGACTCCATGCCAGAAGCCTGCTGGTCTTCTCCTTCCTCTGCCTGTGCCAGAACAACCATGGTCCCATATAGCTATGGATTTCATCACTGACCTTCCCTCATCTCATGGCAACATTGTCATTTGGGTAGTTGTTGATCGTTTTTCTAAAATGGCTCATTTTGTCCCTCTGCCTGGTCTGCCTACTGCGCCTCAATTGGCGAAACAATTTTTTCTTCATATTTATCGCCTCCATGGGCTTCCCACACACATCGTCTCTGACAGAGGTGTGCAATTTGTTTCCAAGTTCTGGAGAGCCCTATGTAGTCAATTAAAAATCAAATTAAATTTCTCTTCTGCTTACCACCCTCAGTCCAACGGTCAAGTGGAAAGAGTTAATCAAATTCTCGGTGACTACTTGCGTAATTTTGTCTCCGCCCGTCAAGATGACTGGGTGGACCTTCTGCCCTGGGCTGAATTCTCAAACAATTTCAAAAATTCTGAATCTTCCTTCAAATATCCATTTTTTGTGGTGTACGGCCGTCACCCGCTTCCCCCCTCCCCATCCCCACTTCGTCTGGAGTTCCGGCCGTGGATGAATTAACCCGGGACTTTTCCTCTATCTGGAAGGAGGCTCAAAAGTCACTCTTACTGGCCTCTTGCATGAAGAAGCATGCGGATAAAAAGAAAAGAACTCCTCCTGTCTTTGCCCCCGGTGACAAAGTGTGGCTCTCACATACGGTTTCGTGTCCCTACAAGCTGGGTCCTCGTTACCTCGGCCATTTAAAATCAAAAACCAAATCAACTCTGTCTCCTACAAGCTCCATCTTCCTTCTTCTCTTCGCATTCCTAACTCTTTCCATATTTCTCTTCTCAAACCTCTTATACTTAACCGCTTTTCTCCCAGGGTGACTGTCCCTGCTCCTGTCTCTGGCTCCTCTGATGTCTTCGCTGTCAAGGAGATCCTCGCCTTCAAGGTCGTCCGAGGTAAAAAAAAAAAATTCTTGCTGATTGGGAGAATTGTGGTCCTGAAGAGAGGTCCTGGGAGCCGGAGGCCAATATTTTGGACAAGAAGCTTATCCACAAATTTCTTGGTTCCAAAAATAGAGGGAGACCGTTCTGATCTTGCTTGCAGCTGCTCTGTGTCCCCCGGCGGGGATGCGATCCGCGCGGCGGGACGTGCCTGCACGCGGGTCGCATCCCGTTCCACTCCCCTGTCCCGTCCTCCTGCCCAGTCCCGGCGCGCACGGCCCCGCTCTCTAGGGAGCGCACGCGCCGGGTCTCTCATATTTAAAGTGCACCATTAATTGGTGCCTGGTCCAATCAGTTCCAATCACTCCCTACACTATATAATCCCACTTCCCCTTCCTGTCCTCGCCGGATCTTGTTGCCTTGTGCCCTGAGAAAGTGTTTCTGTGTGTTCCCTAGCCTGTGTATCAAGACCCCTTGCCGTTGCCCCTGACTACGAACCTTGCCGCCTGCCTTGACCTTCTGCTACGTCTGACCTCGCCTAGCCTTGTCCTTTTGCACCGCGCCATCTCAGCTGCCAGAAAGGTTGAGTCGCTACCGGGTTGAACGACCTGGAGGTTACCTGCCACAGCAAGTCCATCCCGCCTTGCGGCGGGCTCTGGTGAATACCAGTAACCCCTTAGACTCCTTTCCCCTGGTACGGCCCACGCCATCACCTCTCTGGCACAGAGGATCCACCTCCAGTGTCCTCATCATCCGCCAGCCCGGATCCTGACAGACCTTCAGTGGCTCTTCTGCCTCTAAATAAGATGAGCGTAGGATCTGTAGAAAAGTGATGGGTCTGTATGTTGCCCACAATATGGTAATATCTCATCATAGGATGTGACCACTGCAGTCAATCATTGACCACATTGGTGACATAAGGGAGGCCAACATTTTTTTTTTACTTATGAGGCCAGTTGTCAGCTGCAGGGGACATGGTTGCAGCAGGGTACCACAGGATAAGAAAGGTGAGTGCAAGAACTTATGGTGGATTATAAAGACTGGCCAGATAGACATTTTAAGCTGTGGGCCCCGTGGCTCGACTTCCTTTCCTATGATGGCTTCAGGTCCCTGTGCCACCCTGCCTAGTCCCCCTCTTTTCCTTGAAGCTGCTGCCCCACCCCCTTCTTCTGCCCTGGACAATTTGAGAGGAACTTTCTCCCACAGGAGTGTTCCAACCTGCGAGGTGCCCAGGTTTTTGTGGTTTCACAGTTCTCCCCCTTCCCCTCCCGTCTTTCTTACTTCCACCCCCTTTTTCTCTTCTTCATCTCTCCTTTCCTCTTTCTCTATTCCCCACTCTCCGTGCTCCTGATTCCTGCCTTTTTATAACCTACAGTTAGTGGAGATGCTTCTTTATGATATGTTTTGAATTTGTTACTGCTAATTTGTACCTGGGAATCATTGGCATCCTTCTTATCGGATACTCTCATGCTGAATTTGCCGATATATTGTATTTTGCTTTTCATACATTTTTAGTGTACCATTTATATTCATTAATGCTAATACCTTTCTACTATTAATAAAAAAAGAAAGGTGAGTACAGCCTTTTTTTTTTTTACTAGGATTACTAGAAGCAACATTAATAATATGACCTGTGAACATGACGAAATCTCAGATAGGTTCAGTAGGGACGGAGATATCTATGGTTGGCCCATCACAATCCCATACAAATTAGAAAATGTAAAGCCATAAAATAGTTGGGAATAATCTATATCACACAGTACTTTTCTGATGACTTCAACATTGATGTTTTTCAGATTAAAATAGCATTATGTCAAGGTCACAATCTGTGTAGCTACGGACCTGTCGATTTTCCTACGACCACCATAACTCCTTCAAAAGATGACGTTCAACTTTCAGAAATCTTCCAGAGAATATCTGCCATGATTCCTAACTTGATCTTGACTGACATTGACAAAGCATCTAGTGCCAGGAGTAGCAGAGGAACCATAATCCATCCAAAGCCCGGCTACTGTATTGGAGACAATTTAATTGTCCAGATTGACATGTTTGACTATTTGGGTAACAAGAAAACCTATGGAGGAGACTTCATGACAGCAAGAATCTTCACACCCCATCTCAAAGCAGCAGCATCAGGAAAAGTTGAAGATTTTAACAATGGAACTTATCATGTCCATTTCACCTTGTTTTGGGAGGGGAGAGTTTATATTTCTATTGTGCTCTACCACCCAAGTGAAGGGGTTGCCGCTCTGTGGAGAGCGAGGAACAAGGACTACGGTCTTGTATACTTCACTGGGACCTTTGTGAATGGAGATCAACAAGTCAAAAGTGAATGTGGATTCAAGCTGAATTTTGATAAAAACATATGTGAATATGGCAATAAGAAAGACCGTGAAGCCTTTTACTGCTACAAACCCGATTCTGTGAGTTGTGAGTCATTAGCTTTTCTACAGTCCTCCAATAGGGATCTCTCATTCCTTACACCACTTGAAAAGATTCTACTTAAAAGGTAACAATGTGTTGTTTTTCTTCCAATATTTTTTCCTCCCTAGTTCTAGGATCTATGTTGACTGTCAGTTCCTGAAAGTTTAACCCCTTAAATGCCTCAGTCAAAAGCAACCACGGCATGTAAGGGATTTTGACAAAGGAGAGAGTGCCCTCTATTACCATCTGCTCCCCACTAATGCGATCATGGGTGCCACTGGTTGTTGTGGACCCCAGGCCTGCTATAGCTGTTTGAGTATTGGGTTGTGTCAGAGGCATGACCTAATACATTGCCTGTCAATGAAAGACTAAGTATTCATACAACTTATTTCTTGCATTTTTGCCACAAAAAAAAACTGTACTCTCCTTTTGCAGTTCCAAGATGCAGTCTTTGCGGCATTTTCGTTTTTAAATAGTCGGTTTTTGTTTGTTTGTCTTTTCCTCCGATAGATGTCTATGGAAGGTAAAAGAAAACACCAAAAATTCAGTGAAAAAACGCCAGTCTAAACATGTTTTGTTTCTTTTCTTTTCTTTTTTTTTCAAATTGAGCCCAATAACAAAAGGAGTGAAAAAATGCCAGAGCTAAAGTGGGTTTGGCATGTCACAGTTCCCTACTGACTCCCAGCTAACCTCTGGCCACAGTGTCCCCCCCCCCCCCCCCCCCAAAAAAAAAAAGAGCCATGCAGTGAATATGGTGCTTTTGTTTAGTTTTTTGTCATTTCTGCCACAAAAAAGGGGGAGGCCAAGTCTTAGGGAAGTTTTCCTAAAAAATAGCCACTGCATCTTCCAGCATTTTTGTATTTTTTTTCTGGTGCTTTTTCCTTTGTGTGGAATTTTATTTATTTATTTTTTTTTTTTTCATTTGGCAATTTTTCCTGTTCCAGTGCCCACCCCCTCCTTTTTTTTTAATTCTTAATTAAAGAAAAGAAAAAAAGAAAGTTTAATAAGCCAGAAAAAAAGTCAATGCAAACTCATATTGCGTTTTTAATGGCATTTTTTCTTTCCCATAGACTTCTATGGGAGAGAAAAGCCAAGATTTCACAGAAAATATACCATAGTTTTAACATGCTGGGATTTTGAAAAACTGCACTGAGCCCAAAAATGCAGAAAAATTGCAATAAGGAGTGAAAAAACGCTAAAGACAAAAATGGCAAGTGGGTATGGAATTTCATAAATCCTTATTGACTTGCAGCTAACTTCTGGCTGCAGCATTTTTTCACTGTGCGGCTGTTTGGGTGTTTTTGTTGGCATTTTTGCGAAAAAAATAAAAATAAATACATAAATAACAGATGGAAACTTATTCTAACACTGGAAGACATTAATGCTTTTGTATACAAAATCTTTATATGAAATGATCACACAGTAAAGTCCCCTAGGACTGAGAAAATATAGTTAAATAAAGTTATAGAAACAACTAAATTAAACAGCCAAAAAGCTATAAAAATATAATTATAAAATACATATATATATATATATATATATATATATATATATATATATGAATTCTTTGACTTTAATGAACCAAGCAATTAAATTAACAATAACAAACATTATGAATGGTGACCAAAAGTGGAAAATTACTGCAGAATAACTTTTTTTTGCCATCTGATTCCCCTTCTCTTATGCAAAAAAGGGATGACCGAATCGAATCTGACAAATCCGTATTCGTTACGAATTTCAGGAAAAATTTGATTTGCAACTAATGCGAATATTGCTGCGATTCCATTGTGCAAATTGCTTCATTAAACTCCATTTAGTGCGGTCCAGGCTCCAGGGGCCGAGCATCTAAAATGTGAGAACATGGGGCAAGGAATCCTGGGAAGGCGGGAACAAGGGTGGGCAGGATGACCCTGAATCACATGCAGCATGCAGCCTATCAGCAGCCAGTCACCTCTCTGATGTCACAGTCCTATATAATCTGCATCCATCTTGCGGCCAATCACATCAGCGTTCTATTACAGAGATAGAAAGGGACAGAGAGCAGTGTGTTGCACAAAAAAGCTTTTTTACAGCAGCGATTCACCTCAAGCCCAAATCCTGTCAGACATGATGGGCTAAGTCCAACATGTAAGACTCCATGTTGCCTCCAACAAGCCATCTTTATATGAAGTGTAAACTGCTTCATTCAAAGATTAGCTTTAAAATACAGGGTGGGCCATTTATATGGATACACCTTAATAAAATGGGAATGGTTGGTGATATTAACTTTCTGTTTTTGGCACATTAGTATATGTGAGGGGGGAAACTTTTCAAGATGGGTGGTGACCATGGTGGCCATTTTGAATTTGGCCCTTTTGAATCCAACTTTTGTTTTTTCAATAGGAAGAGGGTCATGTGACACATCAATCTTATTGGAAATTTCACAAGAAAAACAATGATTTGCTTGGTTGTAACGTAACTTTATTCTTCCATGAGTTATTTACAAGTTTCTGACCACTTATAAAATGTGTTCAATGTGCTGTCCATTGTGTTGGATTGTCAATGCAACCCTCTTCTCTATATACTGCTATATACTACTATATACACCGCAGGAGAAATGCTAGCACAGGCTTCCAGTATCCGTAGTTTCAGGTGCTGCACATCTCATATCTTCACAGCATAGACAATTGCCTTCAGATGACCCCAAAGATAAAAGTCTGATGGGGTCAAATCGGGAGACCTTGGGGGCCATTCAACTGACCCACGACGACCAATCCACTTTCCAGGAAATGGTTCATCTAGGAATGCTCGGACCTGGCACCCATAATGTGGTGGTCACCATCTTGCTGGAAAAACTCAGGAAACGTGCAGTTTCAGTGCATAAAGAGGGAAACCTCATCATGTAGCAATTTTGCATATCCAGTGGCCTTGAGGTTTCCATTGATGAAGAATGGCCCCACTATCTTTTTACCCCATATACCACACCATACCATCAATTTTTGTGTTCCAACAGTCTTGGAGGGATCTATACAATGTGGGTTAGTGTCAGACCAATAGCGGTGGTTTTGTTTGTTAATTTCACCATTCACATAAAGGTTTCCTCATCACTGAACAAAATCTTCTGCGTAAACTGAGGGTCCTGTTCCAATTTTTGTTTTGCCCATTCTGCAGCATGAGAAACTACGGATACTGGAAGCCTGTGCTAGCATTTCTCCTGCGGTGTATATAGTAGTATATAGCAGTGTATGCGGATACTGGAAGCCTGTGCTAGCATTTCTCCTGCGGTGTATATAGTAGTATATAGCAGTGTATACGGATACTGGAAGCCTGTGCTAGCATTTTTCCTGCGGTGTATATAGTAGTATATAGCAGTGTATACGGATACTGGAAGCCTGTGCTAGCATTTCTCCTGCGGTGTATATAGTATTATATAGCAGTGTATACGGATACTGGAAGCCTGTGCTAGCATTTCTCCTGCGGTGTTGCTATCAGTGTGTGAAGAGTGGGAGAAGAGGGTTGCATTGACAATCCAACAAAATGGGCAGCACATTGAACACATTTTATAAGTGGTCAGAAACTTGTAAATAACTCATGGAAGAATAAAGTTACGTTAAAACCAAGCACATCATTGTTTTTCTTGTGAAATTCCCAATAGGTTTGATGTGTCACATGACCCTCTTCCTATTGAAAAAGCAAAAGTTGGATTCAAAATGTCTGACTTCAAAATGGACGCCATGGTCACATCCCATCTTGAAAAGTTTCCCCCCTCACATATACTAATGTGCCACAAACAGGAAGTTAATATCACCAACCATTCCCATTTTATTAAGGTTTATCCATAGAAATGACCCACCCTGTACATTAAATAGAGTTACTTGAAATATGCTGACATCAATTCTAGCATGTTCCTAATTCTACAATAACAAAAGGCTGATAATAAGTTCCAAAACAATTTAAAGGTTACAGCCAAAATTCACGGTAAATGAGACCAGGTGGCCGCTATTGTCTAACAAAGCCAAAATATATGACTGTTGTTGACATACTGGTGGAGATCACACGTCTCATTATACCTATGTTGTCACTGGTAATTTTCCTGTAGATGGGTACTGCATAGCGCCATCTGCAGGGGAATTTGCCCAGTGCTGTCAAGGGGGGGGGGGGCGCTTTCTCTGTCCTTGGGAGGCCATTTATTCCCATTGGTTAAGATGTCCCTATCACGGGGTCTACTTGATTGACAGAGAGATCATAAAACCTAGGAACAGAAAGTAAGGGCGGTTGATGGGAACAGAGGACACCAGAAGATGTCATGAGGTAGTGAGACGTCTCTACCCACCCAAGGGGGGGGCGCATGCCAAGATGAAGGCCCTGAGAGACCATCCCAGGTGCTGCAGTGTGTCATGGATAGATACTGGTAACATTATAGCTACATGTTATGTCTTTTCCTCTTTTCTTTGTTTCTATATACAATCTCAGGCAGAAAATAGATTATTTGACACAGCCCTGACCTCAGTATCTGAGGAAAGGGATTTAGGAGTAATTATTTCAGAAGACTTAAAGGTGGGAAGACAATGTAATAGAGCAGCAGGAAACGCTAGCAGAATGCTTGGATGTATAGGGAGAGGTATAAGCAGTAGAGAGAGAAGTGCTCATGCTGCTGTACAGAACACTGGTGAGGCTTCACTTGGAGTATTGTGCGCAGTACTGGAGGCCGTATCTCCAGAAGGATATAGATACTCTAGAGAGTTCAGAGAAGATACTAAACTAGTACATGGATTGCAGGATAACACTTACCAGGAAAGGTTAAAGGAACTGAACATGTATAGCTTGGAAGAAAGAAGAGACAGAGGGAATATGATAGAGACTTTTAAATACATAAAGGGAATCAACACGGTAAAGGAGGAGAGGAGATTTATAAGAAGAAAAACTACCACAAGAGGACGTAGTTTTAAATTAGAGGGGAAAAGGTTAAAAAGTAATATCAGGAAGTATTACTTTACTGAGAGAGTAGTGGATGCATGGAATAGCCTTCCTGCAGAAGTGGTAGCTGCAAATACAGTGAAGGAGTTTAAACATGAATGGGATAAGCATAAGGCTATCCTTCATATAAGATAGGGCCAGGGACTATTCATAGTTTTCAGATTATTGGGCAGACTAGATGGGCCAAATGGTTCTTACCTGCCAATACATTCTATATTTCTATATACAATAGCTATTTTGTTACATGCAACTGGTAACAACAAGTTAACTTCTTAGATGGTAAGAATCAGAGTTAAGAAGTGGATGTCATTATGGCAATTGAGACAGCGAATAGATATATGAAATCTCCATTTAGACATTGTAGTATGTTTATTATATAGATCATCCAACTTTCATCTGCAGAGAAAGGGGCCATGGCCTATGCATATCAATACATCAACATTAGTGCACATTTAGCATAGTTGCCGATCCTTTGCTACCTTATTTGTCATAAATAAAAATATATCCACAGAATTCCCAATAGGAGCTCCTGACAAATTTAGTACCGTTATATATATACTAGCTGAGTACCTTGCGTTGCCCGGTTTTCCCTTCCCAATCCTTGTTGGGGAGGAAAATCAACAAAAGAGGAATCCCAACCCCATATCCTGTCCTCATATCCAGTCCTCATATCCTAACCCTTATATGCTGTCTTCATATCCCATCCTCATATGCCGATCTCCTATTCCAACCTCATATGCTATCCTCATATCCCGGCCTCATATTCCGTCCTCACATCCCATCCTCATATCCTGGCCTCATATCCCATCCTCACATCCCATCCTCATATCCCATCCTCATATCCTGTCCTCATATCCCAACCTCATATCCCGTCCTTATGTCCCATCCTCATATCCTGTCTTCAGTTGGGACTGATTTGTGATGAAGATATTGCAAGCTGAAAATAGAAGGGGACGTGGCTTTGTGGGACTGGGCGTGATTTGCAAGCCAGACCGATGCACAAAAAGGGTAGAGAATAAAGGGGGTGGGGCTTAAACAGTGGGCGTGTCTTTGTCAGATGGGGTGTGGCTTGCAAGCCGGACTGACCCATTCACCAGGAGATGCGGAGCTTGTGGAGTAAGGTACTGGAAGTCCCATATACTTGCATGAGACTTGAAACAAAAACCCATCTTTTATATAAGGGTGTAGGTAAGGGTTAATTTAACTATCATATGTTTCTATTTGACATATAAGTAATATGTGACCAGGTATTATTGAAATATCTCCAGCTGTACGGAAGTTATGTGGGAACATACATTTCCCATAGATTTTCATGGAACTGTAAACAAAAACCGTGACCCTCACAAATGGGGGTAGTTAAGGGTTAAATTAACTATCCTATATTTTAAGTGGACATATAAGTAACATGTGACCAAGTATTATAGAAATATCTCCAGCCGTTTGGAAGTTATGCAGTAACTTATATTTCCTACTAGCTGAGTACCCGGCGTTGCCCAGTTTTTCCTTCCTAATCCTTGTTGGGGAGGAAAATAAACAAAGGAAGAAGCTTTTGACTTCATATCCCGTCCTCATATATTGTTGTCATATCCCAACCCCATATCCCGTCCTCATATCCAGACCTCCTATCCCGTCATCATATCTCAACAACATATCCCATCCTCACATCTCGTCCTCATATCCCGTCCTCATATCCCGACCTCCTATCTTGACCTCCTATCCCGACCTCCTATCTCAACCTCCTATCCTGACCTCCTATCCCGTCCTCATATCCCATCCTCCTATCTCGACCTCCTATCTCGACCTCCTATCTCAACCTCCTATCCTGACCTCCTATCCCGTCCTCCTATCCCGTCCTCCTATCTCGACCTCCTATCCCGACCTATCCCGATCTCCTATCCCGTCCTCCTATCCAGTCCATCTTTCCCAACCTCCTATCCTGTCCTCCTACCCCGACCTCCTTTCCCAAACCTCCTATCCCGACCTCCTATCCTGTCCTCTTATCCCGACCTCCTATCTCGACCTCCTGTCCTGACCTCCTATCCTGACCTCCTATTCCGACCTCCTATCCCGTCTTCCTATCCAGTCCATCTATCCCGACCTCCTATCTCGACCTCCTATCCTGAACTTCTATCCCGTCCTCATATCCCATCTTCATATCCTGTCCTCCTATCCCGACCTCCTATCCCGACCTCCTATCCTGTCCTCTTATCCCGACCTCTTATCTCGACCTCCTGACCCAACCTCCTATCCTGACCTCCTATCCCGACCTCCTATCCCGTCTTCCTATCCAGTCCATCTATCCCGACCTCCTATCTCAACCTTCTATCCCGACCTCCTATCCCGTCCTCCTATCTCGTCCTCCTATCCCGTCCTCATATCCCATCCTCATATCCCATCCTCATATCCTGTCCTCCTATCTCGACCTCCTATCCCAACCTCCTATCTCGACCTCCTATCCCGACCTCCTATCCCGACCTCCTATCCCGACCTCCTATCCCGACCTCCTATCCCGGTCCTCCTATCCTGGTCCTCCTATCCCGACCTCCTATCCCGTCCTCATATTTCATCCTAATACCCCGTCCTCATATCCCGACCTCCTATCCCGACCTCCTATGTCGACCTCCTAATCCAACCCATAATATGTGTACCAGGTATTGAAATATCTCCAGCCGTACGGAAGTTATGTGAGAACATACATTTCCCATTGATTTGCATGGGACTTTAACCCCTTAAGGACCAGGGGTTTTTCCGTTTTTGCATTTTAGTTTTTTCCTTCTTACTTTTAAAAAATCTTAACTCTTTCAATTTTTCACCTAAAAATCCATATGATGGCTTATTTTTTGCGGCACCAATTCTACTTTGCAATGACGTCAGTCATTTTACCCAAAAATCTACGGCGAAACGGAAAAAAAAATAATTGTGAGAGAAAATTGGAAAAAAAAAACGTCATTTTGTAACTTTTAGGGGCTTCCGTTTCTACGCAGCTCATTTTTCGGTAAAAATGACACCTTCTCTTTATTCTGTAGGTCCATACGGTTAAAATGATCCCCTACTTATATAGGTTTGATTTTGTCGTACTTCTGGAAAAAATCAAAACTACATGCAGGAAAATTTATACGTTTAAAATTGTCATCTTCTGACCCATATAACTTTTTATTTTTCTGCGTATGGGGCGGTATGAGGGCTCATTTTTTGCGCCGTGATCTAAAGTTTTTAGCAGTACCATTTTTGCATTGATAGGACTTTTTGATCACTTTTTATTCATTTTTTTCAAGATATAAAAAGTGACCAAAAATGCACTATTTTGGACTTTGGAATTTTTTTGCGCCTACGCAATATATTTTTATAATTCGGACATTTCCGCACACGGCGATACCACATATGTTTATTTTTATTTACACAGTTTTTTTTTATGGGAAAAGGGGGGTGATTCAAACTTTTAATAGGGAAGGGGTTAAATGATCTTTATTCACTTTTTTTTCCACTTTTTTTTGCAGTGTTATAGCTCCCATAGGGACCTATAACACTGCACCCACTGATCTTTTACATTGATCACTGGTTTCTCATAAGAAACCAGTGATCGATGATTCTGCCGCTTGACTGATCATGCCTGGATCTCAGGCACTGAGCAGTCATTCGGCGATCGGACAGCGAGGAGGCAGGTAGGGACCCTGCAGCTGTCCTGTAAGCTGTTTGGGATGCCGCGATTTTGCGGCGGCTATCCCGAATAGCTCACTGAGTTAACCGGCATTGTTTCACTTTCATTTTAAACGCCGCATTTAAAGGGTTAATAGCACGCGGCACCGCTATCACTGCCACGCGCTATTAGCCACGGGTCCCGGCCGTGGCCCCGTGTTATAGATCGGGAGCGGACTCAGGACGTACAGGTACGTCCTGGGTCCTTAAGGGGTTAAACAAAAACCCTGACCCTCACAAATGGGGGTAGTTAAGGGTTAAATGAACTATCCTATATTTTAAGTGGACATATAAGTAACATGTGACTAAGTATTATGGAAATATCTCCAGCCGTTTGGAAGTTATGCAGTAACATATATTTCCCATTGACTTGTATGGGACTTTAAACATAAACCCCGCCCCTGGCAAATGGGGGTGAGTAAGGGTTAAATCACCTATCCTATGTTTGTTGTTGACATATAAGTAACATGTGTGCCAAGTTTCATGTTAATATCTTTAGCCGTTTGGACGTGATACTGGAACATACATACACACACACACACATACACATGTTGAGTTTTATATATATAGATAGATTTATGAGACTTTAAACAAAAACCCCGCCCCTGGCAAATGGGGGTGAGTAAGGGTTAAATTACCTATCCTATGTTTGTAGGTTGACATATAAGTAACATGTGAGCCAAGTTTTATGTTAATATCTTTAGCAGTTTGGACTTTATGCTGGGACACACACACATACATACATACACACATACACACACACATTGAGTTTTATATATACACATATACTAGCTGAGTACCCGGCGCTGCCTGGTTTTTCCTACCTTATCCTTGTAGGGGAAGAAAATCAACAAAGGAGGAAGCTTTTGTCCTCATATCCCGTCCTTAAATCCTGACCCCATATCCCCTCCTCATATCCCAACCCCAAATCCCCTCCTCATATTCCGACCTCATATCCTGTTTTTATATTTTGTCCTCATATCTCAACCTCGTATACTGTTCTCATATCCCGTCTCAATATCCCAACTTAATATGCCAACCTCATATGCTGTCCTCACATCCCGTCCCCATATCCTGACCTATCCTGGATAGGGGATAAGATGTCTGATCGTGGGGGTCCTACCACTGGAGACCCCCCATCTCGGCTGTAGCACCCCACACATCCAGTGCATGGAGCAAACTTTGCTCTGTGCCGGATGACTGGCGATGCGGGGCGGAGGCTCGTGACGTCAGGGCCACGCGCCCTATATGCATGTCTATGGGAGGGGGCGTGACGCCCCTCCCATAGACTTGTATTGAGGGGGCGTGGCAGTGACGTCACGAGCAGGGCACGGCCGTGATGTCACAAGCCTCCAGAGCTCCAGCACTGCACCCAACGTGGCGCGATCCCCGCAATAAAACATCTTATCCCCTATCCTTTCGATAGGGGATAAGATGTCTAGGGGCGGAGTACCCCTTTAAGGATGCAGGGCGCACCTGTTCTATGACTCACTCTCAGGAGCTAAGTGTGCGTAAAAGTGGTATGGTCATGGCAGCCAGGACCCATGGCTAATGTCGGACATCACCAACCAGCATTAACCCGTGAGACGCCACAATCAAAGTTGATTGTAGCATCTAAAATGTAAAAAAAATTCCAGATTCTCAGCAGTGCTGATTGGGACACCCTTAGTGAAACCTGCCCCCTCACCGTCTTATTGGTGCTCCAATGCTGCAGGAAGCCATGGCAGTCTGGAAAGATGGAGCGACGATAACTCTGATCAATGCTGTGCTATAGTATAGCATTGTTTAACGTTTGCAAGATTAAGATTGCATTTAATAGTCTCCTATGGGGAATAAAAATAGTAAAATAAAAAAACATGAAAAAGTTTTTAATAAATGTGAACTAACCCATTCCCTAATAAAAGTTTGAACCACCCTCCTTTTCCCATTTTTTAAATAAAATGATGTAAACAAAAATAAACATAAACATATGTGGTATCGCGTAAATGTCCGAACTATTAAAATATAATGTTAACTAAACAGCACACAGTTAATAGCATATATGTAAAAAACACCAAAAGTCCAAAATGGCGTATTTCTAGTCACTTTGTAAAAAAAAAAAAATTCATAAATAAACGAAAAAATGAAAAAATCATAGGGGTCAGAAGAGGACAATTTTAAACATGCTAATTTTCCAACCAAAAAATTATAATATTTTGAAAGTAGTAAAACTAGATAAAACCTTTTACAGTGGTCCCTCAACATACGATGGTAATTCGTTCCAAACGACCCATCGTTTGTCGAATCCATCGTATGTTGAGGGAACCTGCTGGGGCACATTACACTGCTATCCGACAGCAGCTTAAGCATTTTGCCCTGTTGGATAGCAGTTAATGCGATGGCCCCGACATATAAATGCATCGTATGTTGATGCTGACATCGACATGCGATGGCCTCTGAGAGGCCATCGTATGTCGATTTTATCATATGTCGGGGCCATCGTAGGTCGGGGGGTTACTGTATATATTTGGTAGTGTTGTAACCTTATGGACCTGCAGAATAAAGAGAAACGGAAGCCCCCAAAAGTTACATAATAGGGTTGTTTTTTAAAATTTTTTATTTCGCTGTAGATTTTATGGTAAAATAATTTATGTTGTCACAAAGTACAATTGGTGGCGCAAAAAACAAGCCCTAATATGGGTTTGTAAGTGGAAACTTTAAAGCGTTATAATTAGAAGGTAAAGAGGAAAAAATAAAAAATTCCTGCACCCTCAAGGGGTTAAACAGCTTGTTCTGACAGATTTCTGGAACAATCTTAGACTTCCTGTCTAAGTTTACACTTCCTGAGAATAAGCCAGTTTATGAAAATCTTTCCCACTGAGATCTAAAATAATTTTTAAACATTATTATTATTATTATCCCTGATTCTATCCAATTACTTGTCTCTGTGGTCTATTGCTTCATCAGTACATATATAATGTTATTTTTGTATATTTTTAAAATGAATTTTCACTTGAACATACTCAAACTGTAAATGATATATGGGAAACAACAATGCGGGATGGTGTTTTTCCGTTCATTGAATAATTTTTATTTCTTATTTATTTTTTTCCCCAGAGAAAACGTTGCCATAGAAATTCCCTCAAACCCTCAATATATTGATGTGCAGAAGTGTAGCAGTAAGTATATATCTATGTCATTTTGTGTTGTGTTAACTGAAAAAAAAATCTCCCACAGAGATGAATGGAGGAGGCGTGTTTCAACCAGCTGGCATGCTTGGTACGAAACTTGCTCTAACGGAGAGTTGGGGCCCGTACGGGAGATTGCGGGGGTCCCAGGGGTCAGACCCCTCACAGTCAGACATTTCTTACCACTGGACATCTTCTTTAACCTAGCAGCTGATATACAAAAAATAAATAAATAAAAAAGAAACACTCCTTAGACTGGTTGTTCCACCATTGAATTTCCACCATTGAATTTGCATAGTAACATAGTTCATAAGGTTGAAAAAAGACCAGAATCCATCAAGGACCACTTAATGGAATAGTATCATGAATAAAATCCTATCCCCTAACCGAAGGAGTTTTAGATCGCGCGGGGGGGGGGGGGGGGGGGGTGGTCCAAGCGCTGGGGCCCCCTGTGATCTCCTGTTTGGAGCCCCGGAGCTCTAGCACAGGAGTGAATCATGACCCCCGCCTGAAATGGAGGCCGCCATGCCCCCCTCCATATAGCTCTATGGGAGAGTCGTTCAGCAATCTTTGGTTCTCCCATAGAGCTTTATGGAGGGGGGTGTGGCGGCCTCCACTTCGGGTGGGGGTCATGATGCGCTCCTCTGCTAGAGCTCCGGGGCTCCAAGCAGACGATCGCAGGGGGCCCAGTGCTTGGACCTTCCCGCGACACTAAAACTTATCCATGACACTGTACTAGTCATTTAACTTTGATTTAATGTTTTTACACTTACACAATCACTTACACAATGCCTTCAAATATTTAGCATTCCAAAGCATCATTTACTATCAACTTATAACTGAAAGGAAAGAACAAACAAAATCTGAGGACAGTGCCTCGTCTAATTCTGTGGATCCAAGTGGCTGTCTGTGAGGGTCTGTGATGGGACTCTCACCTGGATGTAGCCTTGAGGTTAAGCGTATCACCCCTGTAGTTGGGGTACTCTAGGAGACTTGCAAGCCATCTGGGATTCAACCGGTGACAGCTGCATGGGACCGGTAAGGAATAAGTAGAGAAAGAAGGATAAAAGACTGTCCCCACTAGGCGCTATCTCCAGATGAAGGAATAAAAAATGAGAAGAATCCTCTTACTTCAATAAAAACTTGTTTATTAAATAAACAAAAATAACAGACTACATCAAATCAAGACGTGTTTCGGGTGTTGTACCACCCTTCCTCAGTTTCAGATGAGTGGAGTGTGATAGGCATAGGGGCATAGTCCCAAACATAGGGTGCCAAAATTGGGGGGTGTGGTCACTGAGCAGCAGCTTGTCACATCCAAATATAGAAATGAAGGTGCAAAACGATACATACAATATGTTAAAAGTAAGCATATAATGGTAATAACCTAATGGTAAAAAAAAAAAAATAGTGTTAAAATCAATTCTAAAAAGTTAAATGTTGCAGACCAGCAGTGGGTACATGGAAAAAACATCTGGGTCATGACTCGGAACATAAAAACCATAGTTCAATTGGGGACCAGGCTTAAATCCGCCCAGAATGTAAAAAAAAATATATAAAACATATAAGATGTAACACAATAAATAGCATGAATAAAGAATCATGTCAGCAGAAAGTTTAGACAGATAGAACAATGCACTAATATTGATGTCCAGGATCGCGCTGTGCGATCTGAATTAGGTGAGCGGCATTGAGAGGGGATCATGTGGTGAGATGAGCCAGTCGGCTTAAAGGGGTACTCCCACCCTAGACATCTTATCCCCTATCCAAAGGATAGGGGATAAGATGTCTGATCGCGGGGGTCCCGCCACTGGGGACCCCCGCATTATTGCATGCGGTACCCACCTATTTTTTCACCGGAACCGCTGGAGGGTCTGAGTCGCGACTACAGGAACGGAAGTCTGTGATGTCAGGACTCCGCCCTCGTGTGACGTCACTTCTGTCCCCTCAATGCAAGTCTATGGGAGGGGGCGTGATGTCACACGGGGTGGAGTCCTGACGTCATGGACTTCCATTCCCGTAGTCGCGACTCAGACCCTCCAGCGGTTCCGGTGAAAAAACAGGTGGGTGCCACATGCAATAATGCTGGGGTTCCCAGCGGCGGGACCCCCGCGATCAGACATCTTATCCCCTATTCTTTGGATAGGGCATAAGATGTCTAGGGTTGGAGTACCCCTTTAAAGTAAACCAGTTCATGGTAAACATAAGGGTGTGTAGCGCTGATAGCGGAGATGCAGTTGTCTTTACTGTGAAAGTGAATGGAGGGGGAAGGAGGGGGGGAGGGCCACTTAGTATATGAGGATGATGCTGGTGAGGTACATTGAAAGGGAATTAGAATATAGAGCAGAGAAACAGACTGAATAGATTGAATTTAAGTGAACCATAAGCAGGAGTGGGAGAGAAAGGGAGGGAGAAAAAAGGGGGGAGAAAAAAGGGGGGAATGGGAAAGCGGACAGAGAAAAGGGTGGAAATGCAGATGGAAATGTAAGGATAAATAAAATAACAAGAAAAAAATGTAAAAAATAATAAAAATAAAAAAATAATGAAAAAAATAAAGTAAAAATGAAAATAAAAATAAAATGAAACGAAAAGTAAAAATAAAAATAAATATAAAAATAAATATAAAAATAATAAAAATAAATAATAAACAAATAATAAATAAATATACAATATAGATAGAAGTAGATGGACAGAATAAGAAGCGAGAAGGTGAAACCTGATAACACATATTGAATGAATCACAATACATTTTCAATAGATTCATTTAAACCCAATGGAACTGATGTTTTAAAACGGTGAATCCAATAGTTCTCTCATTTCCTGAGAGAGCTGAACCGTTGACTGGTATCTTTTGATATGTGTTCAATGGGAAGCAGATTAAAGGCATTAAAATCACAATTGTGAGCCTGTTAACATTTGCACAATGTTTATTAATGCGGCAACGTAACGTTTGTATTGTGCGGCCTACGTACTGTGAGCCACAGGGCCACTTCAACAAATATATAACATAAATAGTTCCACAATTGATAAAAGATTGCATTGGGAAGGAATCCCCCATGAAGTTCAATTTCAATTGAATTTCAATTTCAAAGTGCTTTGTGCCATGTGCAATATTCGAGCAACATTTGCATGTTGTGACGTTGCACCTAAAAGCGCCCAAAGGGGCCGACAGTCTACTTGGAGTGATAATATTTTTCAGTCTTTGATCTCCGAAAGGCAATATTTGGTTTAGTCGGAATAACATTTTTGAGGTATGGATCGAGTAATAGAATATTCCAGTGTCTTGCCAGGATAGATTTGATAGACTTATGGTCGCTACTGTAATTGGTAGTAAAGTTACATTTAAAGGTTGTGTCCTTGTTCTCTTTGTTACTGGGCAATAGGCAGACTTTTTGACCTAGGGCCAGAGCTTTCTTGCGGCCATTGGAAATGAGTGCCTTGGGATAACCTTTCTTATTAAATCTGTCTGCCAGAATGTTAGTTTGAGTGATAAAGTATTTTTTATTAGTACAATTATGCTTTATCCTTTTGAATTGACTGAAAGGAAAATTTTTTATCCATTTGCTGTAATGTGAACTTGTATAGTCCAAATAGCTATTACTGTCCACCTTTTTGAAGTACGTTTTTGTGGATATTTGGTTGTCCTCGTGAAACACAATGACATCCAAGAATTCTGCATTGTTTTTAAAAATGTGATGGGTGAACTCCAAGCTCCATTCATTGGTTTTCAGGTCATCGTTGAAGGTATTAAGCTCTTCTCTAGAACCATCCCAGACGATAAAAATGTCATCAATGTACCTGTTATATGAAATACATCTGGGAAATAATGGGTGGGGATATATAGCATTCTCCTCATACAGGCCCATGAACAGATTTGCCAGACTGGGCGCAAAATGAGACCCATTGCTGTACCACATTCCTGTTTATATATATGAATTTGAAATAGTTGTGATGCAAGATGAAACATATTCCATCTAAGATGAAGGATTGTTGAGCAGGGGACATATTGGGGTCTGAGTTGAGAAAGTGTGATACGGCTGCAATACCCAGTTCATAGTCAATGATCGTATATAATGAAGTGATGTCCATGGTTAAAATATATAGTGTGGTTTCCAAGGGATACTGAGGATAGTGTTGATGAAATCAGCGGTATCTCTAGTGTAAGACGGAAGATTAATGATTTATTTTTGAAGAATAATATCAATATACTGGGATAAATTTGAAGTCAATGAATCAATACCTGAGATTATAGGACGTCCGGGAGGTTTCTTAATATTTTTGTAGACCTTCGGATGGTAATAATAAAAGGGGTGTATCGGGTTCCAAGATCAAAATATATTTGAGTTCTTGCTTGGTTAAAACCCCCTTTTCAAAACCATCCTGTAGTAGTAATTTTAGTTCTGAATAATATTGATTGGTAGGGTTATGGCCTAAAGGTATATAGATTTATAGGTATATAGTATATATATATATTTTTCTGATAATAAATGGTCGGCCTCTGTGATATAATCTTCTCTATTAAGCAGAACAATACCCCCTTTTGTCTGCTGCCTTGATGACAATGCTTTTGTCATCTGACAGGGATTTTGTAAAATTTTGGGGGTAATTGGTTTTTGTAGAACATAATGTTTCAAAGTCAGACATAATAGCTGTGGAGAATGTTTCTAAGCAGTTACCTCCATGGTGTAAAGGGTAGAAATTAGACTTGGGTTTAAGGTGAGAAGGCATAGGAGGGAGGATCCAAGGTGGTGGTATATTCCTTTGAATTCGAACTGTCAGATGTGGTATTTGTAGTGGTTGTGAGAGATTTAGCAGACATATTGAAATGTCTCTGGAGTGTAAGTTTACGGATGTAATTGTTAGCGTCTAAGAACAGATCTAAGCTGTTGGATCTGTTAGACTGGTAAAAGGATAGACCTTTCTCCAATAGACTGACTAGTTATAGAGAGCGTTTGGACAGGTTGAAAATGTTAACAGTATTGAGGCAATAAGCGACGGTATCTATTCTGTTATTTGTCTTCTTTTGTTCTTGTAGTTTCTTATGTGACCCTCCTCTGCATCCTCTCTTCCTTTTCTTTTTAAACCCAGTGGTGCTGCAACATGTATGGTTTCTAGGGACGGATGCGATGCTCGGGGGTAGCCCTAAAAAAAGATACATTGTCACAGAAAGAGGTGTGAGTGGGAGATGATCGGGTGACTGAAAGTTCTGAAGGCCCAGTATGTGGTGTAGAGAATAGTTCCTGTATGGTAGGAGAATTGGAATGGGAGGATACAGGTGAAAGAGTCTTTTGTACCGTGATGAGAGAATCTTCAATTGATTAATTTCATTCTTCTATCACGCTGAATCTCCCTGCGGGTAGAGAGGATTCATTGTTATTTCTCACAAATTCCAAAAGTTCCTGTGGTATGTCCGACCTGGTTATGGTGGAGTGGGTAATATCTGCAGGTGAAGGTGGAAGCGAATGGATCTCCGCTGTGGTGGTAATGGAATATTTTGCTGTTCTTGTAGGAAGTTGTTCGGTGAGGGACCCCGTCTGGACAGGAGGGGGGAGTCCAGCCTTGGTAACTGTGGTCATGAGAGGGTTGAGGTTTGGATAATGGTCATGTGGTGACTTGGTGGCATGTGTAGCGAACCTCTGGGGGTTAGGATGAGAGGTGTGTGGAGGAGACCCTACAGGGGTATGCTGAGGAATGCTTCTGAAGTATTGATTCTTGTGACTCTTGTGTTTATAGCTCTTAGTATGTCTCCTGTTTTTGGAGTGAGTGGTTGGGGTATGTGATACCCCTCCTGTGGATCCTGATTTGTAAGAGGTGTTTTCTTGTTTAAGGCAAAATTTTACATTCCCTGTTTGATAATCAATTCTGTCACGGTTTAGTTTGTGAAGTTTGTTGGTTAACAACTCTTTTTTAAATTTTTGTTTAATTCCCTTGTCCCACCCCTTGTCCTCAGGGAGGGTTTTATAATCAGTGAGTTTGGTAATACACTCATCTATTTTATTGGACACTTTCTCCACCAATTCTACCCTTTTCTCCCGCAAAATCTCAATCAGGGTATTAGAACAAATGGAGAGGCATAATTCTAAGCCATAAGCCCCTACGTAATATCTTTTCAGTCAGATAAACATTCAAAACAGAGCTGTCTTGTTGATGTTGAATCTCAGTTTTTGATAAATTCTCAAATTCAAAGAAAAGGTCTTTCATCTTCTTTAATTCTAAAGATGGGTGGGTATAACCTTTGTCGGGCCTCTTAATGGGTACAGTGTCCACTTTGTGATTAAGTACAAGGTCTTTGAACATGAGGTTCCTTTTAGACAGATGAGTAGACTTTAGATCCATGGTACACAGAAGAAGTGACGAGTCGCTCAACTCCCCTGGCGGCCGTCCACTGGCAACCTGCAGCGATGTGTGGTTTCCGATAGTAACCAGGCGCTGGTGCAACATCCGTATGCACCAGATACACACCATTCACTTTTACAGTAAAGACAGCTGCATCTCCGCTATCAGCGCTACACACGCTTGTGTTTACTATGAGCCGCCACACGTGCTCTGTGTTTGCTTTAAGCCGACTGGCTTATCTCACCACGTGATCCCCTCTCAGCCATTCACCTAATTCAGATCACACAGCGCGATCCTGGACATCAATATTAATGCATTGTTCTATCTGTCTAAACTTTTTGCTGACATGATTCTTTATTCATGCTACTTATTGTGTTACATCTTGTATGTTTTTTAAATCTTTTTTATATTCATGGCGGATTTAAGTCTGGTCCCCAATTGAAGTATGGTTTTTATCTTCCAAGTCATGACGCGGATTTTTTTTTGCATGTACCCACCGCTGGTCTGCAACATTTAACCTTTTATTATTGATTTTCACACTATTTTCTTTTATCCATTAGGTTATTAGCATAATATGCTTACTTTTAACATATTGTATGTATCGTTTTGCACCTTCATTTCTATATTTGGATGTGACAAGCTGCTGCTCAGTGACCACACACCCCAATTTTGGCACCCTATGTTTGGGACTATAAAGAGGGCCCCTATGCCTATCACACTCAACTCATCTGAAACTGAGGAAGGGTGGTACAACACCTGAAACGCGTCTTGCTTTGATGTAGTCTGTTATTTTATTTTTGTTTATTTAATAAACAAGTTTTTATTGAAGTAAGAGGATTCTCCTCATTTTTTATTCCTTCATCTGGAGATAGCACCTTGTGGACACAGTCTTTTATTCTTCTTTCTCAACTTATAACTGAGGAATGCACCCTTTGGGTGCTACTTTGACTACTGGTCACACCCAATGGGCTTCCTGTTTTAATGGCCTGGCCACATTTTCTGTATCTAAAAAAATATATGTATATGTAAAATCCTAATATGAATGCATTTTTATGGTGTTAATGTCTTGTTGAATGCCCGTTGATGTTTTTGTCTTATCATTCCACTAGTGTCCTCTTCATTGACTCTGGAACACTGTAAGATTGGAATAGAGTCTCCCTTTCCCAGCGGTTTTGTGCTACAAAATAGATGGAAACCTGTGTTTTGTAGCATCTTCAACTTTAGTTCTCTTGAGCACAAGTACAAATGTTTAAGGGACAAAATGATCTACTTCATGGGAGATTCAACCATACGACAATGGAGTACATATCTAGTACATACCTTTAAAGGTAACTGCCGAGTCATAATAAATTTCACAATGGATTTGCATAGTATATATAATTGTCAATTAAAGGGAAACTGACACTTTAAAAGGTACAGTTTGGAGCAGGTGCATTGCAAGAATCTAAAAAGATCTTGGTCACGAGACTGAGTATGCTTCAAAGGCCAAAATAACCATTATTACCCCCATACAGTGCCCATATAGTTGTACATACTTGTATTATATAGAAGGTTGGCAGCCCGTAAAAGTGATTACAATTACCGTATTTAGCGGGCGCTTTAAATCAATGAACTGCAGCTGCTTTTGCAGGCCCAGAGACCTGCCGTCGCTGCCCGATTCTCTACCCCTGCCTATCCTGGGGTCCAGAGACTGCCGGCGCCGCTGCCCCATTGCCTCCCCCATTCCCGTTTTTCTGAATCCTGCAGAAGCCCCCAGGAAAGACAGGGGGAGAGAGGCCATCGCTGCCCGCTTCTCTGCCCCTGCCTTTCCTGGGGTCTAGAGCCCTGCTGCCGCCGCTTCTCTCCCCCATTGCTGGCGCCGCTGCCCCATTGCCTCCCTCATCCCCGGTTTTATAATTACCTGTTGCCGGGGTCAGGTCCGCGCTGCTTCTGGCTCCGGTGTGGCGTCTCCTGTGTCGTTGCTATGCGCTGCCCTACGCAATGACGAGTGATGTCACATACGTCACTCGTCATTGTGCCTCGCAGTGCATAGTAACGACACAGGAGACGACACACCGGAGCCAGAAGCAGCGCAGACCCGACCCCCGCAACAGGTAATTATAAAACTGGGGATGAGGGAGGCAATGGGGCAGCGGCGCCGATAGCCAGGGGGAGAGAAGCGGCGCCGATAGCCAGGGGGGGTATACACATTTTCAGGATCCGGACTGGAATGCAGAGAGGACACTGGAGGGGGATCCTCTGTGTCAGTGAGGTGATGGCATGGGCCGTACCAGGGGAACGGAATCTAAGGGGTTACTGGTTTTCACCAGAGCCCGCCGCAAAGCGGGATGGACTTGCAGCGGCAGGTAGCCCCCAGGTCGTTCCACCTGATAGCCACTCAACCTCACTGACAGCTGACAACCTCACTGACAGGCGCGGTACACAGGGACAAGGCAAGAGCAAGGTCGGCTGTAGCAGAAGGTCAGGGCAGGCAGCAAAGGGTCGTAGTCAGGGGCAACGGCAAGGGTCTGGATACACAGGCTTGGGATACACAAAACGCTTTCTCAGGGCACTAGGGCAACAAGATCCGGCAAGGACAGGAAGGGGAAGTGGTTTTTTATAGAATGGGAGTGATTGACAACTGATTGGGCCAGGCACTGGCCCTTTAAATTTCAGAGAGCCAGCGTGCGTGCGCCCTAGAGAGCGGGGCCGCGCGCTCCGGGACGTGACAGCCGGGGAACGGGACAGGTGAGAGGATTGGGATGCGACCCGCCGGCAGTAACAGTGCAGCGCTCCCGGGCAGCGGGTCTGACCGGGGCGCTGCAGACAGGAGAATGCCGCGAGCGCTCCGGGGAGGAGCAGGGACTCGGAGCACTCGGCGTAACAGTACCCCACCCCCCTTAGGTCTCCCCCTCTTTTTGGAGCCCAGGAATCTGCGGACAAGCTCCTTGTCAAAAATGTTGGCCTCAGGTTCCCAGGACCTCTCTTCAGGGCCACAATTCTCCTAATCAATTAAAAAAAAATATTTTACCTCAGACGATCTTGGAGGCAAGGATCTCTTTAACAGCGAAGACATCAGAGGAGCTAGAAACAGGAGTGGGAACAGTAACCTTGGGAGAAAAGCGGTTAAGCACAAGAGGTTTGAGAAGAGACACATGGAAGGAGTTAGGAATGCGAAGAGAAGAAGGAAGATGAAGTTTGTAAGACAGAATTAATTTGATTCTTGATTTTAAAAGGACCGAGGTAGCGAGGACACAACTTGTAGCTAGGGACACAAAAGCGTATGTATTTGTCAGAGAGCCACACTTTGTCCCCAGGGAGAAAGACAGGAGGAGTTCTTCTCTTTTTGTCTGCATGTCTCTTCATTCGAGACGTGGCCAGTAGGAGCGACTTTTGAGTCTTCTTCCAGATAGCGGAGAAGTCCCGGGTTACTTCATCCACGGCAGGAACTACAGAAGAAGTGGGAATGGGGAGGGGGGGCAGAGAGTGACGTCCCTACACCACAAAGAATGGAGATTTGGCAGAGGATTCAGAATTTTTGAAATTGTACGAAAATTCAGCCCAGGGCAGAAGATCGACCCAATCATCTTGGCCCGGAGGAGACAAAATGTCGCAAGTAGTCACCAAGAATCTGGTTTACTCTTTCCACTTGTCCATTGGATTGGGGGTGATAGGAGGACGAGAAATTTAATTTGATCTTTAATTCATTATAGAGAGCTCTCCAAAATTTTGACACAAATTGAATGCCTCTATCCGAGACGATATGCATGGGAAGCCCGTGAAGACGAAAAATCAGCAGAAAAAATTGCTTCGCCAACTGGGGCGCAGAAGGAAGGCCTGGAAGCGGAATGAAGTGGGCCATTTTGGAAAAACGATCAACGACCACCCAGATAACGGTGTTGCCATGGGATACGGGAAGATCTGTAATGAAATCCATGGCAATTTGGTACCATGGTTTCTCAGGGACAGGCAATGGATGGAGGAGTCCAGCAGGCTTCTGGCGAGGGGTTTTATCCTGGGCACAAACAGTACAAGCCCGAACAAAATCAGTAACGTCACCCTCCAGTGTAGGCCACCAATACAGACGGGAGATTAGCTGAATGGACTTTTTAAAGCCAGCATGACCAGCCAGGTGAGAAGAATGCCCCCATTTGAGGATCCTGAGGCGAAGGCACAAAAGTCTTTCCAGGGGGGGTTTGCCCCAGTGAGGCTGGAGCAGAGGAGACCAGGCACCCAGGTGGAAAGATATGCAGCAGAGGGGCTTCATACTCGGAGGCATCAGAGGAACGAGAAAGGGCATCAGCTCTGACATTCTTGTCAGCGGGACGGAAGTGTATCTCAAAGTTGAAGCGGGCAAAAAACAATGACCATCTAGCCTGGCGAGGATTCAGACTCTGAGCGGACTGGAGGTAAGACAAATTCTTGTGGTCCATGTAAATGACAATGGGATGTTTGGAACCCTCCAATAGATGTCTCCACTCCTCGAGTGCTAACTTGATGGCCAGAAGTTCACGATCTCCAATAGAGTAGTTCTTTACTGCCGGAGAGAAAGTCTTTGAGAAAAAAACACAAGTAATGTTACGTCCGGTAGCATTTTTTTGCGGAAGTATGGCTCCAGCTCCGACTGAGGAAGCGTCAACTTCCAAGAAGAATGGTTTCAACGGATCAGCTCTGAACAGAACTGGAGCAGAGGCGAAGGCAGCTTTGAGACGATTGAAGGCCTCATCCGCTTGTGGAGGCCAGGACTTTGGATTAGCATTCTTCCTGGTCAGAGCAACAATAGGGGCCACAATGGTTGAGAAGTGAGCGCTCATGGCGTTCCTCTGACTGCAACACTCCGGTCGGCATTGCCGACCGCGAGCGATGCTCTCTGGTCCCAGGAGGGGACGCGATCCGAGGCACGGCTCAAAGTGGCCCAATCACTTCCAATCACTCCCTAACCTATAAAAACCCACTTCCCCTTCCTCTCCTTGCCGGATCTTGTTGCCTTGTGCCCTGAGAAAGCGTTTAAGTGTGTCCCAAGCCTGTGTACCTAGACCTTCTGCTGTTGCCCCTGACTACGAACCTCGATGCCTGCCCTGACCTTCTGCTACATCTGACCTCGCCTCTGTCTAGTCCTTGTGTACCGCGCCAGTCTCAGCTGCCAGAGAGGTCGAGTCGCTACTGGGGAACACGACCTGGTAGTTACTGCCGCAGCAAGTCCATCCTGCTTTGCAGCGGGCTCTGGTGAACACCAGTAACTGCTTAGAACCGATTCCCCAGTACGGCCCGCGTCATCGCCTCTCTGGTACAGGGGATCCACCTCCAATGTCTTCACCAGCCGCTAGTCCGGACCCTGACAGGAATAAACTGTCGATAATAGTTGGCGAATCCCAGGAAGCGTTGGATAGCACGGAGTCCGGAAGGGCGTGGCCAATCCAAAACCACCGACAGTTTATCTGGATCCATTTGAAGCCCTTGGCCAGAGACTAGGAAGACTGTTGCATTCAAAGAGACATTTTTCAAATTTAGCGTACAGGTTGTTTTCACTGAGTCTTTGGAGCATTTGTCGGACATGACTACGGTGTTCCTCTAAGTTAGAGGAAAAAATCAAGATGTCATCCAAGTAGACCACAACACAGGTATACAATAAGTCCCGAAAGATCTCATTAACAAAGTCCTGAAAGACTGCAGGGGCGTTGCAGAGCCCAAAGGGCATAACTAGATATTCAAAATGTCCATCTCTGGTATTGGAAGCGGTTTCCCACTCATCACCTTTACGGATGCGAATAAGATTATACGCGCCCCTTAAGTCCAGTTTGGTGAAGATACTTGCTCCGCGTAGACGGTCAAAGAGTTCGGAGATCAAAGGCAGGGGATAGCGGTTTTTGATGATAATCTTGTTTAAACCGCGGTAGTCAATACATGGGCGTAAGGATCCATCCTTTTTGGAAACAAAGAAGAACCCAGCTCCAGCAGGGGATGAGGATTTCTGAATAAAACCTCTCTTTAGGTTCTCCTGGGTATACTCCGACATGGCTTGAGTCTCTGGGGCTGAGAGAGGGTAAATCCTGCCACGGAGCGGAGTGGTACCAGGAAGAAGGTCAATGGGACAATCATAAGGTCGATGAGGAGGTAAGACCTCTGCTTGCTTTTTGCAGAATACATTTGAATAGTTCTGGTAAGCCTTGGGAAGGCCTGGTAAAGATGAAGCCACAGGGGTTTGACTAGTTGAAGCAGATGTGAGACATCCCTTGTGACAAGAAGGACCCCAACTTCTGATCTCCCCGGTGGTCCAGTCGAGGGTAGGAGCCTGACGCTGGAGCCACGGCAAGCCGAGAAGAACTTCAAAGGTGCAGTTAGGCAGAACGAAAAATTAAATGCTCATGGGCAGGGGTTCAGTGCGGTAGCGCACAGTGCAGTCCAATTTCTCTCTGTTTACAGAAGAGATAAAGAGCGGCTTGACGAGACGGGTTACTGGAATACTGAACCTATTAACAAAAGAAGCCAAGATAAAGTTTCCTGCAGAACCTGAGTCCAAGAAGGCCACTGCTGAGAAGGAGGAGTTGGCGGAAGGAGAAATCCGCACAGGTACAGTCAGACGTGGAGAGGCAGAATTCACACCAAGTGTTGTTTCACCCTTGTGAACTAGGTGCGTGCGTTTCTCCTGACACAGAGGGCGGATAGGACAGTCTTTTAGGAAATGTTCGGTCCTAGCACAGTACAGGCACAAATTCTTGTTTCGGCGGCGAATCCTCTCTTGTAGGGTCAAGCGAGACCGATCCACTTGCATAGCCTCCTCGGCGGAAGGCATAGGAACAGATTGCAAAGGACGTTGGAAGACAGGAGCCTGGGAGAAAAAACGCCTGGAGGCGAACAAGATCCTTTTCCTGACGAAGTTCCTGGCGTCTTTCCAAGAAACGCATGTCGATGCGGGTGGCCAAATGGATTAGTTCTGACAGATTAGCAGGAATTTCTCGTGCGGCCAGGACGTCTTTTATGTTACTGGATAAGCCTTTCTTGAAGGTCGCGCAGAGGGCCTCATTATTCCAGAATAGCTCTGAGGCGAGGGTGCGGAACTGGATGGCGTATTCACCCACAGAAGAACTCCCTTGGACGAGGTTCAGCAAAGCAGTCTCGGCTGAGGAGGCCCGGGCTGGCTCCTCAAAAACACTACGAACTTCAGAGAAGAAGGACTGGATAGTAGCAGTGGCGAGATCGTTGCGGTCCCAAAGCGGTGTGGCCCATGACAAGGCCTTTCCAGACAGGGACTGACCACGAAAGCCACCTTAGACCGTTCAGTAGGGAATTGGTCCAGGTGTAGGGAACACTGGGACAGGAATTCACGGCACTGTTTAGAGTCCCCATTAAACTTGTCCGGTAGAGACAGGCGGAAGCTGGGAGCAGCCACTCGCTGCATAGGAGATGCAGGAGCTGGCGGAGGGGATGGTTGCTGTAGTTGCGGCAGAAGCTGTTGCAGCGTAACGGTCAGTTGAGTCAGCTGCTGTCCTTGTTGCGCAATCTGCTGTGATTGCTGGGCGACCACGGTGGTTAGGTCAGCGACATTAGGCAGCGGGACCTCAGCGGGATCCATGGCCGGATCTACTGTCAGGATCCGGACTGGAATGCAGAGAGGACACTGGAGGTGGATCCTCTGCGTCAGTGAGGTGATGGCGTGGGCCGTACCAGGGGAACAGAATCTAAGGGGTTACTGGTTTTCACCAGAGCCCGCCGCAAAGCGGGATGGACTTGCAGCAGCAGGTAACCCCCAGGTCGTTGCACCCGATAGCGACTCAACCTCACTGACAGCTGAGACAGGCGCAGTACACAGGGACAAGGCAAGAGCAAGGTCGGACGTAGCAGAAGGTCAGGGCAGGCAGCAAAGAGTCGTAGTCAGGGGCAACGGCAAGGGTCTGGATACACAGGCTTGGGATACACAAAATGCTTTCTCAGGGCACTAGGGCAACAAGATCCGGCAAGGACAGGAAGGGGAAGTGGTTTTGTATAGAATGGGAGTGATTGACAACTGATTGGGCCAGGCACCAATTAGTGGTGCACTGGCCCTTTAAATTTCAGAGAGCCGGCGCGCGCACGCCCTAGAGAGCGGGGCCGCGCGTGTCGGGACGTGACAGCCGGGGAACGGGACAGGTGAGAAGATTGGGATGTGACCCGCGGGCAGGCGCATCCCGCCAAGCGGATCACATTCCCGCCGGCAGTAACAGTGTAGCGCTCCCGGTCAGCGGGTCTGACCGGGGCGCTGCAGACAGGAGAACGCCGCGAGCACTCCGGGGAGGAGCAGGGACCCGGAGCGCTCGGCGTTATACACACATGCACATGCACCCTCATTTTATCAAGGATATTTGGGTAAAAAAAAATTTTACCCAAATATCCTTGGTAAAATGAGGGTGCGTCTTATATGCCGGTGCGTGGTAAACCCCGATAAATACGGTACATCCAGTGACTCAGAGGTTATGCCTTCTCTGTTCAGAGTAGTTTTTTCTCTTCTCTTCTCTGACTCAGATAGCCATGAAGACTTTATCGAAATGTGATTAGTCTCTGCAGATGTCCTCACTAATAATGCACCCAATGTGCCCCCACTCAATAATAATGCCCCACTTTTATCTCATTTACAAAAAACGCCCCAACATTATACCCACTCATTAACAATGCTGCTGTATAAGGTAACAAGGGCACTATTATGATATATAGATACAGTTATAATGCCTTGTTTTCTCCATAAAGTAATAGTGACCCCTTAACCCCTATCCAGTAATGGTAATAGTAATAATTACTCCTGTGCACTCCATATAGTAATAGTGCCCCTTGTGCCCCTATGCAGTTATTATGCCTTCTTTTCCCCATAAAGTAATAGTGCCCCCATGCTCCTATACAGTTAAAATGTCTCCTCTGCTTCTGGCAGGCATCTTATGATCCCACTGGCCACTGTAGAGATAGCAGCATCCTTGTGGCCCATGGGCTGTGGGTCTAAAATTGTGTGATGACTGTAAGAGGAATCGTGAAGCAGAGAGCTGTTGATCCGTCATCCTTCTTCACTGCATCTATGTCTAAAAATATCACATCCCATTTGTTGGAAAGTACATGATTTATATGCAGGTACGATGTCTTAGTACTCAATTATTAAGCTTTAAAATAAAAACACAGCACCACAATATACACTACAAGCATAGCGGAAGCTTAAGTGTAATAGAGGCCCTGAGGCACTTGCTTCTTTTGCATTCATCATAATCCAGCTTGGCCTTTGGCAAATCCCTGACATTGTACCGAAGCCAATATACTTCTCTTCCAATTTGACAGTAGTATTTCAGTATTGTAGTAATATTTCTGTGTACTACCTCTTTCAACAGGTCTCAAGACCTTCAATCTACACAGAGCTGGAATGGAGACACTGATGGTAGCTGTAGATCAAGAAAGAAATATTCATTTACAGTGGAAAAAGCACAGTCATCCAATTGTTGCACATTCTTCCTACTTGATCAAAGATGATGCTTATGTCCATGAGCAGATCGACCGACTATCCGGAGGCCCCAATTTTGTCATTGCCATCTGTTTGGGTCAACACTTCAGACTTTTCCCAGTCCAGCTTTTCATTAAGAGAATTCTTAATGTACAGAAAGCTTTAAATCGTCTCTTTTTGAGGAGTCCCGATACAAAAGTCATCATCAAAACCGAAAATACTAGAGAGGAAAGTAATGATGTAGAGAGATTCAGTGACTTTTATGGTTATATCCAAAATGTAATAGTGAAAGACGTTTTCAGAAATCTTCCTGTTGCTGTAGTTGATGCTTGGGATATGACCATTGCTTACAATACACACAATGTTCATCCTCCAGAACATGTCATCCAGAGTCAGATAGATATGTTTCTAACATATATTTGTTAATTTTACTGAGGAAATATTCAATGTTTATCTTTAGCTAGTTGTCTTCTACCATAAATCCTTTGTTAGATGTAACTGGTATCTTGGGGTTTAAGCAGATCGGTAGCTGGGATGAAAGACATACTAAAAGGAAGAATTTCAAATGTTTTTGGAACAACTAAGAATATAATTCCAGGTTTATTTCTCATATAGGAAGCTGTCATGGATCTGGCTAAAGGTGGAGGTCTTGCTAAGGTGTGACATTCTACACCTAACCTAACCCATACACATAAGGCCTCCATTTGTAAAAAGGACACACAATACTAAGTGAAGAAGGGTAAATAAGATCAGATACTTCCCTATACCTGCTTAGTTGGGTGAATACAAATCTTTCAGAGGGGCCAATCCGATGACCAACAAACTGTAAAGTTGTAAGTTGTACCTATAATTGGAATATGATAAATATAGGGATTTTTTTACCAACTCGTTTGCTATGTTGCATGCAAAATCTCCACTGTGTAGAGTGCCACAGGAAGAAAAACTACAAAAACAACAAAAACAATTACATGTAATTGTTTCTTAAAGGGGTACTCTGGTGCTTAGACATCTTATCCCCTATCCAAAGGATAGGGGATAAGATGCCTGATCGCGGGAGTCCCGCCGCTGGGGACCCCCGTGATCTTGCACGCGGCACCCCGTTTGTAATCAGCATGTTCGCTTCCGGACTGATTACCGGCGACTACAGGGCGGGCAGCGTGTGACTTCACGCCCCCGTGTGATGTCAAACTCCGCCCCTCAATGCAAGCCTACGGGATGGGGCGTGACAGCTATCATGCCCCCTCCCGTAGGCTTGCATTGAGGGGCGGAGCGTGACATCACACGGGAGCGTGACGTCACATGCTGCCCGCCCTGTAGTCGCCGGTAATCAGTCCCGGAGCGAACACACTCCGGGGACTGATTACAAATGGGGTGCAAGATCACGGTAGGGGATAAGATGTCTAAGCACCGGAGTACCCCTTTAATTTATAACACTTCAGCATCTCCTGTGCTGTTGTCATTATGCTGGCTGTACTTTTAGATGAGGCATCAAATGGGGGGGGGGGGGGGGGGAGTGGGGAGTACAGGGTTTCAATGCACCTACCAATGCACCGACCAATATATATGTGCTAAAGGGAAGCATCATGATTTACAAAAAAAAAGGGGTTTTCTAGGCGAGGTTTAGTATATGGTAGAATTGTAGAACCTTTGTATAGTTCCGCAAAAGACATTGGGGGACATTTTATCCTTATGTGTCTATTGTAGACACAGATCTACCCCTTTACACTGCTTGTCTAATTTACGATGTTGCTCAAAATTTACAAAAGTTGTGCATGTCCTTTGATAAATTTTGTGCAAATATAGAAATGCCCCCCCCCCCTCGCTCTACCGTGCACTCCTTCTCTACCTCACACTCCACAGAACTGTGGGGTTTCCCCATGTACACTGCTCACATAGCCGGAGCAGCAGTGTGCGCCAAACAAAACTCTGCACAATAGTAAAATCATAAATCTTTATAAAGTACACAGAATGTCTGTGTTCAAAAAAAGATGTAATTTTGCTGAACAATCTGTCCCCTTACTTCTATATCTGTGTTTACCAATGAGAATGCCACCAAGTGTTGCAAAACTTGGCATGCTGGGAGTTGCAGTTTTTCAAAAGCTGGACGCACCCTGGTAAGTAAACACTGTGTACATGTACCAGAGAGTGTGTGATCATGTACATGTAGCAGAAATAAGTGTGTGACATGTGTACGGAGCAGAGCTGAATGTGTGATTATGTGTAAGCATGAGCACGCACACACTCAGCTCTGCCTCATACACCTGATCACACACTCAACTCTGCTGCATACACACAATCACACACTCAGCTATGCTGCATACACAATCACACACTCAGCTCTGCTGCATACACATGATCACACATATACATAGACCTAACTGCCGTACCTCCTTCTCCCTCCCTGCACATACAGTGGTATTCTTAGGGATCGTTCACACGGCCATCTGCCCCGTTAATAAATGCCCATTCTGCAATTCGTTTGATAATTTTTAAAGGGGTTGCAAACATCTGTAAAATAATCCCATTGATGTCAATGGGATTTTTTTACAACCCTTTATCACCCGTTTGCGCCTGAATAAGGGGGTCCCCCCCTGAAACGTTGTACCATGACTGGTGGAACTACAGTTTATGCTGTCAAATTCTGCTGCTAAATATGCTATTATGAAGTCTTTCCGAGACGATTCGAAGTGCAATATGTAAAAAGGGAATAAATCCGGAAGAATTTTCCAAAGAAATCGTGTATTATGATCTAATTTTTACTCACTTTCATTCATTCACTTGGCGTGCGGTCAGCATATGTTTGCCCTACACACGTGTTTGACCAAAATTGCCTAGAGAGTCTGCATGGAGCTCTATGGTGTAGTGGCCATTCTACCGTTAAACTACTATTATTTGGAACTCAATTGTGCTGTTGTTATTATAACAATGACAAAGACCATGAAGCATCTTATTACTGTAAGCCAGACTCTTTGCGCTCTGGGTAATTTGTTTACCACCAATCCTGGGATCTCTCATTCTTCATGGAACTAGAAAATATTGCTTAAATGGGTACTCTCATTAAACATAATTTTTTTAATTGTCATTTAATAATTTTTTTAATGTCATTTAAAAAAAAATCTCTCTTTCACACTTTAATTTACATTTGAAATCCTGGCCACTAGGTGCCACCCTACATGGTCCAGGAATAATTTACCCCCCTCACGTTGGGCACGTACGGACCACTGCTGGCTTGGCAGCGTGGTCCAGTGTGGTCCGGAATGCGCGTCCTCAGCTGTATATGAAACAGGTAGAGAGCGAGCACAGTGCTTGTGCGCACGCGGTGCGCGTAATTTAAATATCCCCACCTCCTGCATCTCCCCTTCTCAATCATTGCAGCGCGCGAGCATACAGGAAGATGGGCAGGAGCCGGCCAGCCAGGCTTCAGATGACGTCGCGCCTGCCGGGCCACGCCCATTTCCTGCCCTCGCACACTGCTCAACACTGAGCTACCTGAGATTCTTTTAAAAAGGTATTTAAACGGGGTTTTACATTTAAATAAATACAGGGATAGAGATAGTTAGCATCAGGGACAGATGGGGAGGGGGATTAGGGAAAGTTTAGTTAAAAGGTAAACATATAAGTAAGAAAGCGCTAAATAAACAGTCTCTCGGGGGATGCATGAAAAAGGGCACATAACTGTTACAGTGGATTCAAAGATTTCATAAACAAAAATGTCCAAATAAACAACATCGAAGCGAATAGAAACTGTTTATTTAGTAAATGACAAGAAAATTGCAACTAAAGCAAGTACCGTATATACTCGAGTATAAGCCGAGTTTTTCAGCATGATTTTTCGTGCTGAAAACGCCCCTCCTCGGCTTATACTGGAGTGAACTCTCCACCTGTCAATCCCTTCTCAGTGGTCTTCAACCTGCGGACCTCCAGATGTTGCAAAACTACAACTCCCAGCATGCCCGGACAGCCATCGGCTGTCCGGGCATGCTGGGAGTTGTAGTTTTGAAACATCTGGAGGTCTGCAGGCTGAAGACCACTGCGGCCTTCGTCATCATCCAGACCCCCTTTAGTTTTCTACTCACATCCGTGATGTCCCTGCGCATGAACGTCCCTGTGCCAAGGCAACGTTACTAGTCCGGGGCCGGCCCGGAGCGGAGAAGAGGGCCTCCCGGTGAAGATGGACAGCCTGGAATGACTAACCCTCCCCACCGGACGGTCCCTGCAGCATAGATGGCCCGGACCAGCTCACCCTTCCTTCCCACCGAGGGGAGGTGAGTAGAAAACTAAATGATGTATTTCCCACCCTAGGCTTATAGTCGAGTCAATAACTTTTCCTGGGTTTTTGGGGTGAAATTAGGGGCCTCGGCTTACATTCGGGTCGGCTATCGAGTATATACGGTATATAGAATACAGTATACAAAAATGTACAAGTGTCTTAGCTTCTGTGATTGAGAGGCGCCTTCTGTTGTGTACCAGCACCCAGATTATTCAGATAGAAAGGAGCACAGTCTGAAAGCTCATCTACCTATATCTGATCTTTTCTTTTCCCTTTAATGAAAAAGTCTGTCCAGCCTTAAAGGGATATTCCAGTTAAAAGCAATCAATTAGTTAAAGGGTACCTCTCATCAAATAAACTTTTGATATATTTTAGATTAATGAATGTTGAATAACTTTCCAATAGCATGTTAATGAAAAATATGCTTCTTTCTATTGTATTTTTCCCGATCAGTCCTGTCAGCAAGCATTTCTGACTCATGCTGGAGTCCTAAACACTCAAAGCTGCCAGCCTGCTTTGTTCACAGCCAAACAGGCTGTGAACAAAGCAGGCTGGCAGCTCTGAGTGTTCTCCTTTGCGAACAAAGCAGACTGGCAGCTCGTAGTGTTTAGGACTCCAGCATGAGTCTGAAATGCTTGCTGCCAGGACTGGTAGGGAGACCCCTAGTGGTCATTTCTTCAAAGTGGAAAATTAAATAGAAAGAAGCATATTTTTTAATAACATGCAATTGTGAAGTTACTCTACATACATTAATCTATAATATATAAAAAGTTTTTTTGATGAGAAGTACCCTTTAAAGCCTTAATGACTGAGTCAATTTAAATTTTTGCTCCTCGCATTCCAATAGCCATAAGTCTTTCCTTTTTTCATTTACAGTCCCCATGTGATGGCTTGTTTCTTGCAGGACCAGTTTTACTTTGTAATTACGTCATGTATTTAACCCCAAAATGTACGGCAGAATGTAAAAAAAAAAATTGTGGAGTGGAAATTTAAAAAAATTGGTGTAGTCCAACTTTTGGCTGGTTGTTTGTTTCTTTGCAGTGTACTTTACGGTAAAAAAAACAAAAAAGACATGTCTTTATTCTGTGCATAAGTTTAAAGGCTAATGTGTTAGCCTGTATTTGAGGGAGGTGTGGCATGCAGGGCCGGACTGGGGCTAAAAACCAGCCCTGGAAAAATTTGCATACCAGCCCCACAGAATTGTGTCACTGTGGCAGGCACCGGCTGCAGGGAAGAGACAGGGAAGCCTGACATTTGATTTGAGCAGGGAGTGCTTCACCATGATTTATATTGCAGGAGTGTATAGGGACTAGGGGGGAGATTTATCAAAACCTGTCCAAAGGAAAGGTTGCTGAGTGGCCGATAGCAACCAATCAGATGGCTTCTTTCATTTTGCAGAAGCCTTGTTAAAAATGAAAGAAGCAATCTGATTGGTTGCTATGGGCAATAGAATAGAATAGAAGAAGCAGGAAGATGGCGCAGGACGTGTCTGGGGCTAAATTCACTTTTCATCCCCTTGAGAACCGGACATTTAACTTTTTGGATAACAGAAGCAGCCGGTAGCTGCTGACCAAGTGGTAACTAATAGTGTGTGCCCTTCTGCTCCCCACCATGTGTATAGCAGTGTTTGCCAAGCAGGGTGCCTCCAGCTGTTGCAAAAATACAACTCCCAGCATGCACGGACAGCCTTCGGCTGTCCGGGCATGCTGGGATTTGTAGTTTTGCAACAGCTGGAGGCACCCTGCTTGGAAAACACCAGTGTATAGTTTATAACATCTATTGTGGTTAACCCTTTAATGACCAGTGCTGCCTTTCATCCTATATACCACGGGGTGTCTAACCTGCGGCTCTCCAACTGTTGCAATCATAGGTCTACCCTAATAAAGCCCAGGGGGGGATCCACGTCCGCCACTGAACGGCCCGCAGGTGGCCCCGTCACATTCCCCTGTACAAAGATCTTTTCGGGACGCAAGGATGTCCCTGTTACCTTTCTGCGGCGGCCCCCGCATTAACTTCAAAAACGCAGGGGCCGCTGGGAGGTAGTGCACGCAGGGATGTCACTGACGTCCCGTGCGCGCGCCTATAGCAATGGAGGAGCGGAGCATCGACGAGGAGAACGAGATGGCAGCACCTCATCTTCAGTGTTCCGACCACCGCTCCTCCAGTCCCGGGACCTACTGCTATGGTCTATAGGCCGGACCGGAAGAGCAGTGGTCGGAACGCTGAAGTGGGGCAGTACATAGGCATACAGCCTCCAGCCATACACTGTATATGGCTGAAGGCTGTATGTCTGTGGGGAAACTATACTGCACCTAATGTGGGGAACTATACTGCACCTAATGTGGGGGAACTATACTGCACCTAATGTGGGGGAACTGTACTGCACCTAATGTGGAGAAACTATACTGCACCTAATGTGGGGGAACATTATACTGCACCTAATGTGGGGGAACATTATACTGCACCTAATGTGGTGGAAGTATACTGCACCTAATGTGGGGGAAGTATACTGCACCTAATGTGGGGGAACTATACTGCACCTAATGTGGGGGAACTATACTGCACCTAATGTGGGGAAACTTTGCTGCACCTAATGTGGGAGAACTGTACTGCACCTAATGTGGGGGAACTGTATTACACCTAATGTGGGGGAACTGTACTGCACTTAATGTGGGGGAACTGTACTGCACCTAATGTGGGGGAACTGTACTGCACCTAATGTGGAGGAACTATACTGCACCTAATGTGGGGGAACATTATACTGCACCTAATGTGGGGGAACATTATACTGCACCTAATGTGGGGGAACTGTGCTGCACCTAATGTGGGAGAACTGTACTGCGCCTAATATGGGGGAACTGTACTACACCTAATGTGGGGGAACTGTACTGCACCTAATGTGGGGGGACTATACTGCACCTAATGTGGGGGAACTATACTGCACCTAATGTGGGGGAACTGTACTGCACCTAATGTGGAGAAACTATACTGCACCTAATGTGGGGGAACATTATACTGCACCTAATGTGGAGGAAGTATACTGCACCTAATGTGGGGGAAGTATACTGCACCTAATGTGGGGGCACTATACTGCACCTAATGTGGGGGAACTGTGCTGCACCTAATGTGGGAGAACTGTACTGCACCTAATGTGGGGGAACTGTACTACACCTAATGTGGGGGAACTGTACTGCACCTAATGTGGGGGAACTGTACTGCACCTAATGTGGGGGAACTGCACTGCACCTAATGTGGGGGAACTGTACTGCACCTAATGTGGGAAAACTATACTGCACCTAATGTGGGGGAACATTATACTGCACCTAATGTGGGGGAACATTATACTGCACCTAATGTGGGGGAAGTATACTGCACCTAATGTGGGGGAACTGTACTGCACCTAATGTGGGGGAACTGTACTCCACCTAATGTGGGGGGAACTGTACAACACCTAATGTGGGGGAACTGTACTGCACCTAATATGGGGGAACTGTACTGCACCTAATATGGGGGAACTGTACTTCCAACCTAATGTGGGGGAACTGTACTGGCAACCTAATTTGGGGGAACTATACTGCCAACCTAATGTGGGGGAACTGTACTGGCAACCTAATTTGGGGGAACTATACTGCCAACCTAATGTGGGGGAACTATACTGCCAACCTAATTTGGGGGAACTATACTGCCAAACTAATGTGCAGGGACTTTTATGTTTATGTATGTGTGCATGCAAGCAAGAGTGTATTTGTGTGTGTGTGTGTGTGTGTACAGTGACCCCCCGACCTACGATGGCCCCGACATATGATGAAATCGACATACGATGGCCTCTCAGAGGCCATCGCATGTCGATGTCAGCATCGACATACGATGCTTTTTTATGTCGGGGCCATCGCATTAAGTGCTATCCGGCAGCGCCAAATGCTTAAACTGCTGCCGGATAGCAGCTTAATGTTCCCCGTGTGGTGTGGTAAGTATTACTTACCCCTCCACGATGCTCCGGGGTGCCCTCCGGGTCCAGCGCTGGTCTTCCGGTGTCTTCTCGGCCCTCTCCGATGACGTCAATACGCTGCTGCGCACATCATCCAATAGGAATGTCGTACGCAGCAGCGTAATGACGTCGCTACGCAGGCCCAGTAAGGCCTTGCGGAAGACTGAAGAGGACCGGAGAAGACAGCAGAGGACCGGAGAAGACAGCGGAGAGCCCAGCGGAGGCCCGGGGTCACCATTGGGAGCGGCGGGGACACCATCTCGAGCGGCGGGGACAGGTGAGAACAGCTTCCTATATTTTACATTGCACGAATCCCTCAACATACGATGGATTCGACAAACGATGGCTCGTTTGGAACGAATTACCATCGTATGTTGAGGGACCACTGTATATATATATATATATATATATATATATATATATATATATGCATGCGCGCAGCGTGAGTTTGTGCTTTAGGGTGCACACCCTAATGCAATAGGCTGCGCGCGCCTATGGTCTGCTCACCCATATCTTTTCTCTACTCATGACAAAAAACAAACAGTGCAGTGCAGGTCTGTGCGATCCTAGTGCCAGTGGTACCTGATGCACTGAGAAACTCCCCCTTGAATTTGTACAGGTGGAAATTTTCCGTGTGAACATACCCTTAAATGGTTTTCTGCTTTTTCAATTAATGGACCTTAGTCACTAGAACATTAGTAACTCTGCACAATTACAAATTATATGAAGAACGATCCATTGTATATGATGATCTCTCACAGATCCAGTACTATGTCGTGCATATTGCCAAAAAGGTCAAAGCCTGCACTGGAGCTAATGTGCCAAGAAAAGGACATCCCTACTGCAGGAAAGAACAAGGAACAACTTATTGCTGATCTTGTGGAGTATGATGCCCGTGCAGAAGAGCTGAGTGACATGAGACAAAGTCCTGCAGCTGGAACTGCCATCCAAGGACTGATATCTCTTGGGGAATATAACATTACTCCCCATCAGGACAGTACTCCACATGAGGCCTTGGACTCTTATATGCGGACTGCCTTACAGCCCCTTGGGAATGTGGATGCCAATATGAAACTCCAACTGCTTCTCCAGTACCAAACTGCAGAGAGAGAGGCACAGATACGAGCTGCAGAGAGAGAGACAGCAGAAAGAGAGGCCCAGCGAAGGCATGAACTGGAGGTTCTGAGGCTGAGAGGGGATGCTTCATCTGCACGCAGTGATGTGCAGGATCAAGGATACCACAAACCCCGCTTGGAACATTTCCCCATGTTGGAGAAAGATGGTGATCTGGATGTGTTCCTGAGGGGATTTGAAAAGGTTTGCCGGCAGTTCCATCTACCTAAGGAACAGTGGGGATGATATCTAACCCCACGGCTGTGAGGGAAAGCTCTGGATGTGTTTGCTTCGCTTCCCTCTGAAAGTGATCTGGACTATGAGGCAATAAAATCTGCCCTGCTAAAAAGTTTTAATCTGACTCCAGAGGCTTATCAAAAAAGATTTAGGACTTTGCAACAAAGCGCCACAGACAGCTGCACTGAACATGCAGGTAAGCTAAGGACTGCATTCAGGCAATGGACTGGGGGCCTACAAGTCACTACCTATGAGGCCCTAGAGGACTTGATGGTAATGGATCAGTTTCTCCAAACACGGAGCTTTGAAGCCAGAGAGTGGATTTTGGACTGCAAGCCCAAGGCAGCCATGGAAGCAGCAGAACTAGGAGATGACTTTGCCATTAACCGGGCACCAGCAGCAAAGCATGGATCTGCACAAACTGGAGCAAGTACCTGGAGGGGAGCCACACAACCACAAAGCACCACCAGGTCAGCTGGGAAATTCATGCCCTCATTCCCAAAATCAACAGGAGCCACATTGGGTCAGGGGGACACCCGCCGATGTTACTGATGCAACAATATTGGGCACCTGAGTGCCACTTGCCCCAACAAAAAGAATTCTCCACCAGTAGCTGGAGGACACACAGCAGTTCTTCTGGTGTCCGGAGTGGTGGAGAAAGGAGCGGATAACCTGCAGAGTGTAACTGTGGGTGACCGGGTGACAGTGGGTTTGCGAGATTCTGGAGCCTCATTTACCTTGGTGCGGCCTGAAGTGGTGGATACAGAGGACATCATCCCTGGAAGAACCATGGCTTTAAAAGGAATTGGAGGTGTGCAGCCTGCTGTGCCCATGGCCCGTGTGTACCTGGATTGGGGTACAGGCAAAGGTTTGCGGGAGGTGGGGGTCTCTGAGGACATCCCTGTTAATGTCCTGCTGGGGAATGATTTGGGTCGGATGCTCTGTCATTATGCTCCAGAGGACACTACCTGCAGACCGGATGGGCTAAGAGAGAGCCCTGTTCATTCTTAGGTACTGTGCGAGACTTTGGGAGACACTGCGAAATGTGGTAACTGGGAGGGTGTGCAGGGGATTGATAATTGTTTACCTGTGACTGAACCAGTAATGTTTTCCAAAAGTGAAATGGGGTGTATTGTAAAATGTGGTGACAATGCATTGCCAATGCCAAAACCTAGTGGAGATGGGCTAGGGGGAGGGGTTGGTGTGCCCCTGGTGACATGTAAGGATGAGGGACCAGCAGTGAGTGATATGTCCCAATCCTGTGAGCCTAAGGAGGAGGAGGGAAGGAGTGATTGCCCTGTGTATGATGCCTGTATTGTTATGTCTGGAACTGAGGGGGAGGAAGATAAACCCCAGGGAGGCATTCCAATGGTGGCAGTGGTAACGCATCAGCAGCATGCCAGGGCTGCAGCTTTAAAAGGAAGGGAGGATGGTGATGCAAGGGGCAAGCTGTGTGACTTGCAAGCCACAGCAGAGGAAGGTGGAGATGCTAGTTCACCTGGGGGAAATGTGCTCCCTGATACCACGAGAAGGGGGAGGGAAATGAGCATTTCTGGGAAGCTCTGCGCAGTGACCCTTCCCTTGAAGGGCTGAGACAACGTGCTGAACATACAGGTGTTGACACAGATGGGCATCGGGTATATTGGGAAAATGATATCTTGTACTGGGAGTTCCTTTCCAAAGGCATGCTAGGGGTCCAGGAGAGAGAAAGGCAGTTAGTGGTTCCTAGTCCGTACAGGAAAGAGCTGCTGAGGTTGGCCCATGACATTTGGGAGTGGCCAAGACAAAGTCCAGGTTGGCACACAATTTCTATTGGCCGGGTATGGGTGCTGCTGTTGCCAATTATTGTAGATCTTGTCGTGTCTGCCAGAGGGTGGGTAAGTCTGGGGATGTTACTCGTGTTCCCCTAGTGCCACTACCAGTTATATCTGTACCTTTTGAACGTGTGGCAGTGGATATTGTGGGACCTCTGGCTATACCCAGCAGCACAGGGAAACAATTTATTCTTACTGTTGTAGATTATGCAACCAGGTACCCTGAAGCTGTTGCCTTATCCTCTGTCCGGGCAGATAAGGTAGCAGATGCTCTGATCAGTATATTCTGCAGGGTGGGGTTCCACAGAGAAATGCTCACTGATCAGGGCACCCAGTTCTTGTCCAATCTCATGCAATGTCTCTGTAAGAAGGTGAATGTACAGCACTTGGTAGCAAGCCCATACCACCCCCAAACAAATGGTCTTTGTGAGAGGTTCAATGGCAACTTGAAACAAATGCTAAAAACATTTGTAGAATTTGAGGGCAGAGACTGGGAAAAGTATTTACCCCATCTGTTATTTGCTTACAGGGAGGTACCCCAAGAGTCTACAGGTTTCTCGTCCTTTGAGTTATTATATGGTCGCAAAGTGCGGGGACCCCTAGATTTAGTTAGGGGAGAATGTGAAGGGGGGCTACCTGCCCCTGAGACTTCTGTGGTGGAGTATGTTCTGAGATTAAGGGACAGGATGCAGGCATTGACTGGGCTGGTACATGACAACCTCACAGCAGCACAGTTCAGGTAGAAGTACTGGTATGATCACAATGCAAGGGACCTGGTCTATGAAGTGGGACAGAAGGTAATGGTTCTGAACCCCATCAGGCAGAATAAGTTGCAGGCTGCCTTGGAGGGTCCCTTTACAATTTTACGGTGCCTAGAACCCACCACATATGTAGTAGCCCTTGATGAGAAAGGTCAGAGGCAGAGACAGTACCACATTAATATGCTGAAGGCATACTATGACCCTGAGGAGGTGGTACTCAGTGTATGTAGTGCACCAGAGGAAGGGCTGGGTAGTGATCTCTTACTTGATCTAGTGGAGATCAATCCACAGCTCTCAGATGAAAGGAGGAGGCAGCTTAATCAGGTACTAGGCCCCTTCAGTGCCACCTTTACTAGGAGGCCCGGGCGAACTACTCTAGCTGCCCACCATGTTGATACGGGGGCCCAGCCACCACTAAGACAGGTAGCCTACCGGGTATCCCCAGAGGTAAAAGCCCATATACAGAAGGACATCGAGGACATGTTAGAGCTAGGGGTAATTAAGAAGTCAAAAAGCCCCTGGGCCTCCCCAGTGGTGCTGGTGCCCAAAAAAGACAAATCCACTAGGTTCTGTGTGGATTATCGAAGGTTAAATGCTGTGACTACCTTTGATGCTTACCCTATGCCCAGAATAGATGAACTACTGTTACGCCGAGCGCTCCGGGTCCCCGCTCCTCCCCGGAGCGCTCGCTACACTCTCCCCACTGCAGCGCTCCGGTCAGTTCCACTGACCCGGGGCGCTGCGATTCCGCTTCCAGCTGGGGTGCGATTCGCGATGCGGGTAGCGCCCGCTCGCGATGCGCACCCCGGCTCCCGTACCTGACTCGCTCTCCCTCGGTCCTGTCCCGGCGCGCGCGGCCCCGCTCCCTAGGGCGCGCGCGCGCCGGGTCTTTGCGATTTAAAGGGCCACTGCGCCGCTGATTGGCGCAGTGATTCCAATTAGTGTGTTCACCTGTGCACTTCCCTATATCACCTCACTTCCCCTGCACTCCCTTGCCGGATCTTGTTGCCATTGTGCCAGTGAAAGCGTTTCCTTGTGTGTTCCTAGCCTGTGTTCCAGACCTCCTGCCGTTGCCCCTGACTACGATCCTTGCTGCCTGCCCCGACCTTCTGCTACGTCCGACCTTGCTTCTGTCTACTCCCTTGTACCGCGCCTATCTTCAGCAGCCAGAGAGGTGAGCCGTTGCTAGTGGATACGACCTGGTCACTACCGCCGCAGCAAGACCATCCCGCTTTGCGGCGGGCTCTGGTGAAAACCAGTAGTGACTTAGAACCGATCCACTAGCACGGTCCACGCCAATCCCTCTCCGGCACAGAGGATCCACTACCTGCCAGCCGGCATCGTGACAACTACTTGATCAGCTAGCAGGTTCCCAATATGTGACTATCATGGATTTAAGCCGAGGGTACTGGCAGATCCCTATGACCCCAGAGGCCCAGGTGCGGTCAGCCTTGATCACTCCCTTTGGGTTGTTTGAGTGCTGTGTCATGCCCTTTGGGATGAAAAATGCCCCAGCCACTTTCCAACGACTGGTTGATCAGCTTCTAGAGGGCCACAGGGAATATGCCGCGGCATACTTAGATGATATTGCCATATTCAGCAAGACCTGGGAGGAGCACCTGAGTCACCTGGGCAAGGTGGTAAAGCAAATAGCTGAGACAGGGCTTACCATAAAACCAGAAAAGTGTAAAGTTGGCATGACAGAAGTGCAGTATCTAGGACATAGAGTAGGAGGAGGGTCCCTACACCCTGAGCCCAGTAAGGTGGAGTCTATTATGGCCTGGCCAATTCCTAAGACCAAAAAACAGGTCATTTCCTTTTTGGGGACTGCAGAGTATTATCGTAGATTTGTCCCAGATTATAGTAAGATAGCAAAACCTCTCACAGACTTGACAAAAAAGAAGATGTCCAAGCAAATTACCTGGACTGAGGATTGTGATAAGTCCTTCATTGCCCTAAAGACTGCACTGTCCAAATCTCCGGTCCTCCAGGCCCCAGATTTCAGTAGGAGGTTTGTGGTACAAACGGATGCTTTCAATTTTGGTCTGGGGGCTGTTCTTAGCCAAGTAAACTCCAATGGAGAAGAACACCCCATTCTCTACCTGAGTAGGAAGCTATTGCCTAGAGAAGTGGCCTATGCGGTCATAGAGAAGGAATGTCTAGCTATGGTCTGGGCTTTGCAAAAATTACAGCCATACCTGTACGGCAGGGATTTTACTGTCATAACTGATCACAACCCTCTACATTGGTTGGACAGAGTGTCAGGTAACAATGGCAACCTGCTTCGCTGGAGTCTTATCCTCCAACAATATAATTTCACTATCCAACACAGGAAAGGAAGCCTGCATCAAAATGCAGATAGATTATCACGTCAGGGAGAAATAGACGGTTAATGGAGACAGATCTATCAGCCTGGAAGAGGCGAGATCTCTCTGTCTCCATCTTAAGAGGGAGGTGTCAGGCCCAAGGCCTGATTATTAAAATCCTATATGTGTATTAAAATTATAACTGTGTGTGATGGATTGTCCAGGACATGGGTGAGAGGTCATTCAGACGTTGTGTCCTTTTGTGTATTGCATTTTATTGGGGTGGGGGGGGGTCTAGCTGTGTATTTACATCTCCTTTGAAGTCATGCACTCTGGTCCCATCATATAATCAACCAGATAAGAGGGCCAGGAAGAGAGAAGACCCCCTTGTGGGATCAGAGGGGAGGGGGGAATGGAGTCTCCCTCCAAAAAAGGCATACATAATATTTAACAATGCTAGACTCTGTGAGTTCAATGCTGTGGAACAAGCTGACAAGACCATCCTAAGAACAGCTGGACTCTCGCTCTCATGGACTGATACTATCATGCTGTAAGAACTTCATTTTTGCTTTCTGAACTTGCCTTGCTAAACTCTTTTATACATTTTTGTAACTGCATGCCATTTCTTTATTTTTATGCATAGCACTGTGATACCTTTCATCATATTAAATGTTTAACCCCTTAAGGACTGAGCCCTTTTTCACCTTAAGGACTCACCATTTTTTGCAAATCTGACCACTGTCACTTTAAACATTAATAACTCTGGAATGCTTTTAGTTATCACTCTGATTTCGAGATTGTTTTTTCGTGACATATTCTACTTTAACATAGAGGTACATTTTTGTGGTAACTTGCATCCTTTCTTGTTGAAAAATCCCAAAATTTGATGAAAAAATTTGAAAATTTTGCATTTTTCTAACTTTGAAGCTCTCTGCTTGTAAGGAAAATGGATATTCCAAATAATTTTTTTTAATTCACATATACAATATGTCTAATTTATTGAAGCTCTCTGCTTGTAAGGAAAATGGATATTCCAAATAATTTTTTTTAATTCATATATACAATATGTCTAATTTATGTTTGCATCATAAAATTGACGTGTTTTTACTTTTGGAAGACACCAGAGGGCTTCAAAGTTCAGCAGCAATTTTCCAATTTTTCACAAAATTTTGAAACTCGCTTTTTTTCAGGGACCAGTTCAGGTTTGAAGTGGATTTGAAGGGTCTTCATATTAGAAATACCCCCTAAATTACCCCATTATAAAAACTGCATCCCCCAAAGTATTCAAAATGACATTCAGTAAGCGTTTTAACCCTTTAGGGGTTTCACAGGAATAGCAGCAAAGTGAAGGAGAAAATTCACAATCTTCATTTTATACACTCGCATGTTCTTGTAGACCCAATTTTAGAATTTTTGCAAGGGGTTAAAAGGAGAAAATTTTTACTTGTATTTGAAACCCAATTTCTCTCGAGTAAGCACATACCTCATATGTCTTTGTTAATTGTTCGGCGGGCGCAATAGAGGGCTCAGAAGGGAAGGAGCGACAAATGGTTTTTGGGGGGCATGTCACCTTTAGGAAGCCCCTATGATGCCAGAACAGCAAAAACCCCCACATGGCATACCATTTTGGAAACTAGACCCCTCGGGGAACATAACAAGGGGTAAAGTAAACCTTAATACCCCACAGGTGATTCACGACTTTTGCATATGTAAAAAAAATTATAAATACGACAGGGCTCCAAAGTGAGAGCGCCATGTGCATTTGAGGCCTAAATTAGGGATTGCATAGGGGTGGACATAGGGGTATTCTACACCAGTGATTCCCAAACAGGGTGCCTCCAGCTGTTGTAAAACTCCCAGCATGCCTGGACAGTCAGTGGCTGTCTGGTAATACTGGGAGTAGTTGTTTTGCAACAGCTGGAGGCTCCGTTTTGGAAACCGTGGCGTACCAGACGTTTTTCATTTTTATTGGGGAGGGGAGGGGGGCTGGGGAGGGGGTATGTGTATATGTAGTGTTTTTTTACTTTTTATTTTATTTTTTGTTAGTGTAGTGTTTTTAGGGTACATTCGCACGGGCGGGGGATCACAGTAGTTTCTCGCTGGCAGTTTGAGCTGCGGCAGAAAATTTGCCGCAGCTCAAACTTGCAGCCTAATATTTACTGTAAACCTCCGCCCATGTGAGTGTACCCTGTACATTCACATGGGGGGGGGGGGGGACATCCAGCTGTTGCAAAACTACAACTCCCAGCATGCGCTGACAGACTGTACATGCTGAGAGTTTTAGTTTTGCAACAGCTGTAGGCACACTGGTTATGTATCACTGAGTTTGTGACCTTACTCAGTGTTTCAAAACCAGTGTGCCTCCAGCTGTTGCAAAACTACAACTCCCAGCATGTACGGTGCATGGTGTAAGGTGACTGCTGGGAGTTGTAGTTTGCAACAGCTGGAGGCACACCGGTCGTGAAACACTAAGTTAGGTAAAAAAAACTGAGTTTCACAACCAGTGTGCCTTCAGCTGTTGCAAAACTACAACTCTCAGCAGTCACCCACAGCCAATGGGCATGCTGGGAGTTGTAGTTATGCAACCAGCAGATGCAGCACTGCAACTCCCAGCATGCACTTTAGCTGTTTTTGCAAGTTGGGAGTTGTAGTTATACAACAGCTGAAGGTACACTTTTCCATAGAAAAAATGTGCCTCCAGCTGTTGCAAAACCATAAGTCCCAGCATGCCCATAAGGGAATGCTGGGAGTTGTGGTGGTCTGCCTCCTGCTGTTGCATAACTACAGCTCCCAGCATGCCCTTTTTGCAAGCTGGGAGCTGTTGTTAAGCAACAGCAGGAGGCTGTCACTCACCTCCTGCTGCTCCTCCGTCGCAGGACAGTCCCTCGCCGCCGTCACTCCTGGGGCCCCGATCCCAACAGGGACGCCGGGGATCGGGGTCCCCAGCACCCGGGGTCTTCTTCCCGCACCCGCTCACGTCCTCCGGAAGAGGGGCGGAGGGAGAGTGACACCCACAGCAGGCGCCCTGATTGGTCGGCCGGTAAACCGACCGACGAATCAGTGCCACCTCACCCCTGCTGGCTCTGGCTGTTCGGAGTCAGTAATTCCGGGTCACCGGGTCACTGGAGACCCGATTGACCCGGAATCGCCGCAGATCGCTGGACTGAATTGTCCAGTGATCTGCGGCCATCACCGACATGGGGGGGGGGGCATAATGACCCCCCTGGGCGATATGCCGGGATGCCTGCTGAATGATTTCAGCAGGCATCCGGCTCCGGTCCCCAACCGGCTAGCGGTGGGAACCGGAATTCCCACGGGCGTATGGATACGCCCTGCGTCCTTAAGAGGTTAATTAATCAGCTCTGGTCTTTGATCTCTAAATATATAAAGATTTTCTAATAAAAGTCATTTACAAATCTGTTTAATTTTCTGGCACCAGTTCATTTAAAAAAAAAGTTTTCCACCGGAGTACCCCTTAAATTTAAGGGCGGATCTGTCAATTTGTTGGAGCTGTTTCTGTTGTATAGTATGCCTGGTCTAAGAAGATCTAATCTAGAACGTCAAGGATGACCTCAAAACAATTTAGCTGGAGGATGATTTGTAGTAGAATGATTTGCATTCTGATAAGCGAATAAAAAATAGTAAGCTTCTAATACAGTGACCCCCTGACCTACGATGGCCCTGACATACTATAATTTCAACATGAGATGGCCTCTCAGAGACCATCGCATGTTGAAGGCAGTATCAACATACAATGCTTTTGTATGTCGGGGCCATCGCATAAACGGCTATCCAGCAGCGCAGACTGCTTCAGCTGCCACCCGATAGCCGTTTACGGTGCCCCATGTGGTCCGCTGACGATCACTTACCTGTCCTCGGGGCTCCGGAGCGTCCTCTTCGGGATCCCCTCCATCGCCGGCGCTCTCCATCGTCGTCATCACGTCGCCGCCATGAGATCGACGTTCCCGGCCAGCAGAGATGTTCCGGAGCGGCGGGGACATCACGGGGACGCGGCGACAGCGATGGAGGGCGACATCCAGGGCAGCGGTGACGAGTGGTGATGGGTCCGGAGCGGCGGGGACAGGTGAGTATAACTTCCTATACTTTACATTGCACGGATCCCTCAACATACGATGGTTTCAACAAACGATGGTTCATTTGGAACGGATTACCATCGTATGTTGAGGGACCACTGTACAAAGTAAGACTATCCCTTGACATAGCTTGTAAGACCTTTTTCATACTTTGGATAAATCTTTCAGCCAAACCATTGGTAACTGGATGATGTGATGCAGATGTAATATGCCATATTCCATTTAAAGGGGTACTCTGGCGGAAAACACATTTTTCTTTTTTTTAAATCAACAGGTGCCAAGAAGTCAAACAGATTTGAAAATTACTTCTATTGAAAAATCTTAATCCTTCCAGTAGTTATTAGCTGCTGTATACTACAGAGGAAGTTGTGTAGTTATTTCCAGTCTGACCACAGTGCTCTCTGCTGACACCTCTGTCCATGTCAGGAACTGTCCAGAGCAGGAGCAAATCCCCATAGCAAACCTCTCCTGCTCTGGACAGTTCCTGACATGGACAGAGGTGTCAGCAGAGAGAACTGTGGTCAGCCTGGAAATAACTACACAACTTCCTCTGTAGTATAAAGCTAAGTATAATGATAAGTACTGGAAGGATTTATATTTTTTAATATTAATCATTTACAAATCTTTTAAATCTTCTGGCACCAGTTGATTAGAATTTTTTTTCTACTGGTGTACCCCTTTAACCTTCAAAACTTTTGAAATGGTGCTAACACAAACTGTTGGAAATTGAGAGGAATATATCAAACAATTTAGACAGCTTTTTTGTCTACATTAGTCACAGGAAAAGTCGCAGACTGGTCCCGTGCGACTTTTCCTGCATCATTTCCTTTACACAGTTTAATTTGATCTGATTTAGATCACTTTGTGCAGTGGTCACTAATTTATCATGTACAAATTTTCTGCAAAAAGTTGCAAAAAGGTCTCACGGACCAGAAATAGAAGAAATCACAGGGTAGTTCAACCCTGGCCTATATCACTCCATGCAACAATTATATTAAGGTCCGTGAGACTTTTAATACAATTGTCACACGGGTCTACGACAATTAATCAGAGCATCTAAAGTGAACAAAAAACAAGTTCACTTTTGATAAATGCCCCTCATTGTCACTGACAAGCTGTTCAGGAACACCCGTTCTAACAAAAAGTTCCCTTAGTACATGAACTGTGTGTGCTGCTGTGGTAGAGGAACCTCTGAAACACTTCTGGCCATTTGGAATAGGCATCATTCCCGTGAAGGTCCTGCACAGTCAACACGAATTCTTTGCCATGGTGCAGTTGCCCGTTCTCAGGGAGGCAGTGTTACGATTTCTGGCATGTTTTGTAATGTGCAGGCTCTGCAGGCAGAGAATAAGTTGTAGCAATTCTGGCACAAATTTTGGAACTACAGCTCTTGCTATGCACATGAAGTGGCATTGTTAGGTCACAAGACAAAACAGAAGTGGTCACAGCTGCGAGGAAGACCGTCCTTATCCTCATCCCAATTATCATTCTAGTATTCAGGCCAAATCCACATGTAGTTCATGGACACTGTTGTCATCATCATCTACTGATTCTCTTGCTAGATAAGTGCCTGATTATATCTATATATTTTTTCTTTAAAGGGGTTCTCTGCCCCTAGACATCTTATCGCCTATCCAAAGGATAGGGGATAAGATGTGTGATTGTGGGGGTCCCGCCGCTGGGGACCCCCATGATCTTGGCTGCAGCACCCCAGTTGACTGGTGATGCGAGGCGGGGGCTCGTGACGTCACGGTCACGCCACGATCGTGATGTCAAGGCCACGCCCCCTTAATGCAAGTCTAATGGAGAGGGCGTGGCCGTGACGTTACGTGCGGGGCATGGCCGTGTTGTCATGAGTTCCCAGCGCTGCACCTGACGCTCTTAACAAACACAGGGTGCAGCATGGAGATCACGGGGACCCCTGGGATAAGATGTCTTGGGGCGGAGTACCCCTTTAATAAAACCAAACCTGTTAGATACTCTTCAAAAGGGATAGTTTTTGATGACTTGTTTATAAGTCGATGCCTCTTCTAATACCATCATGTGTGTATAAACACCGGAAGACATTTGGCCTCCAAAAAATATTAATCATTTTGGGCTGTTTTTATATTTTTTTTATTGTAAACAAATTTCATAAACAAATCTGAAAGTACATATATGTTGCTGTCACTCTGACATTACTAATAATGTATTGCCATCAAGGAACTTTAAAAGGGGAAAGGGGTTCTCAACAGTCCCAGGAGACCTCTCAGAGCTCTCAGAAACTTTATTCGTTTTTATAGCAGTCTATTGAGTTGAAGATAATCTTGTGTGAAAAGACTGAAGTCATTTAGTGCTATGTAAGTGAAGAGACTTTAGATGTACTCTCCTGTTTTTTAACCTATTACCTTCTTGAACAAGAGTTTTGCGGCGGTATGGAGATTGTGCCGCTGCATGAGTGGAGATCTTGCTGTCAGTGACAGCCGAGCTCTCAGGACAAGAACAGTTCAATAACAGTGAACAAGAACAGTTTCCCTGCCTTCCCAATTACTGTATACAGTGACCCCCCTCGACCTACGATGGCCCCGACATACGATAATTTCAACATGCGATGGCCTCTCAGAGGCAGCATCAACATACGATGCTTTTTTATGTCGGGGCCATCTCATAAACAGCTATCCGACAGCGCAGACTGCTTCAGCTGCCACCGGATAGCCGTTCGGGATCCCCTCCATCGTCGTCGCTCTCCATCGACGTCATCACGTCGCTGCACACGCCGTCCCGTCACCTAATAGGAGCAGTGTGCGTAACAACGTGATGGCGGCGACGGAGCACGCAGATGCCGGGGAAGCAGAGGCCTTGCCGGAGCGTCGGGGACGCGGTGACAGTGATGGACGGCGACATCCCGGGCAGCGGTGAAGAGCGGTGACGGTCCGGAGCGGTGGGGACCGGTGAGTACAACTTCCTCTAACAGGACAATGCAAAAGGACAATGCAAATGCAAAGACATAAATTTAAAAATATATATGCATATAAGATGGGAAAAGAAAATTCATACACAGTCAATATAAATCCGTAGATATTAGTTGATAAAAATTAATCTCAGTTTACAACATACAGTGATTAATAATAATAAAAGCAGGATAAAAAATATATTTATAAAGGGAGAGTCAAGTCCGGTATTTAGATTGTAAAGATATATATCTATATATAGCGTAAAAACTATATATATATATATATATATATATATATATATATACATATATATATACATATATATATATATATATATATATATATATATATATATACATATATATATATATATATATATATATATATATCACGAAGAAAGAGAAGAACTCTAGCTCAGCTCAGGAAGATACGGCTTTATTCACATCAACGAGGCAACAGGTAACAGGGAGGAAGTGACGCGTATATATATATATATATATTATATATATATATATATATATATATATATATAGTAAAAAAAAAATATATATATATATATATATATATAAAAATAATATATCTATATGTATATATGTACAAAAAGTAGACAAAGGACACATAGATACCAGACTAAACCCTACGCCTGCTTTGAATCTCCGACACGTTTCGCCCGCAGCCGGGCTTTCTCGAGGAGTGTGGTTTGTGGTCAAAAACTAGAATATTTATATGGATGTAGACCAATAACAGCAGAGTAACGCACCTGTCGTGTGTAAAGGAAAAGTACCGTGGAGCGGAAATGAGGTAGGACGCCGCGGCACTAATGGTGTTGAAAGCGAGGCTGGTAGTCTAAGTGCTAGAGTGTAGGGCTACATATAGATGGCGCCTATGTCAAAAATGGCTGCCTCGGCGCATACTGCACATGCGCACAAGCGATTTCGGCACTAGAGGGAAATGAGACTACACAAAAATGGCCGCGATCGTTACTAAACAAAACGTGGAAATACAAGTGTATGTGTATATATATATATATATATATATATATATATATATATATACATATATATACATATAAAAGGAACTGCCCACTTGTATATATAGAAGAACGCAAGGCTGATGAAAGTAAATAAACTGTGTGAGTGAAAGAAACGATGTAGGTGAATGTGAGGACAATATGGAACATAGTGAGGTATACGTAATAGGACAGGGGACGGTGTGAACAGCAGGGGAGATAGAAATGGTGGAAATGCTGACAGGTATCCGTACAGGTGAAATAATGTAGTAACATAATAGGACAGTGTAAATCCACCATTATTGAAGGTGATATACCACAGTGAATGTGTGGATAATTAGACATAGTGTGTGATATAATATATAAGTGCACATACAATAACAACACCTGTGTAAAAAACAAATATATATATATATATATATATATATATATATAAAACATTATGCATACATAGGTGAGATGGAGGGCCCCCCAATAGAATACATAAAATAATAATAGTAACGTAGCACATGCATGTGTGCAAAAATCATTGCACGCATGACTAGGCATACAAGACAAAGCATAATATATATATAGGTGAAAGACGTGGATAAAAATAATAATAATAATAATAATAAAATAATGATAATGAACATAAGTTGAAACAGGGAGGGGGAGGGGAGAGAGAAGGGGTGTGGGCCGGAAGAAGTGAATAGACATCCATCAGCCTGGGCAGTAGTTCCGAATACCTAAAAAGACAAAAAATTGTGAAAGACAGAGACAAGAAATGTATAGATACAGCATTGTAAAGAATAAATGATAGATTAGTACAATGAATAGAGAGAAAAAAAGAGAGAAAAAACAGACCACAACGTAACAAGAGATGAAAGAGATATGAAAGGAATGAATAATGAAAAAAAGAACCAAGACATGAAAGTGGAAAAAATGAGAAGTGTGGAAAGAATAGTGTATATAAATACATATAGGAAATAAAGATATTGAAAACACAGGCAATATAAAGTGTATGTACAACACATGATGTGTAAGTGTAGGAATAAAGAGGGTATATAGAATAGCAGTAAGGGAGCGAACACAAAAAATGATTGTACAAATATACCTAAATCAATGATTGATAATGCAAGTATACACTATAATAAACAATTAAGTGGTTGGGATGCAGATATACCAAACAAAAAGGAGAAAAGAATATACATAATAAATGTGTAGGGCAAATATGGGCTCAAAGTAAAAAATAAATAATAAAAAAAAGGGGAAGGGGGATGGTAGGGGGGTGAAGAGGTGGTGGGAAAGGGTGGTTGGGTCTGGGGAGGGGGGGGGGAAGAAAAAGGGGAGGGAAAAGAAAAAAAGGGGAAGGGGAAGGGGGGAAAGGGAAAAAGGGGGGGGAAGGAGAGGAGGGGGGGAAGGAGAGGAGGGGGGAAGAAAGAAAAAGAGGGTGGGTGGAAGGGAAAAGAAAGGGGGGGGGGAAGGAAAAAAAAAGGAAAAATTAAGTAATAACATACAAAGCATATAAAACATGCAAAACACACAGAACATACAGAGGAATAAATAGATACTTACAAGAAAGATGCAAAGCTATTGATTTCTTTCAATCCCGCCGATGCTTTTGTTCCTAATATCTCAACCCATTTGCATTCTTTTTGTGCTAAACGCTTCTTCCAATCTCCTCCTCGTGTGTTTGTGTACGCTCTGTCTATGCCCCTAAAAAGTAACAGAGATAGATCACTATTGGGGTACTCCTTAAAATGCCTAGCCAGAGATTTCTGGTAAAAGGGGTCAGGGCCCTCTTTTGCCGCTTTGATATCCAGTACATATTCATGTAAGGATACTTTCACTATTTTTTGTCTTTTTAGGTATTCGGAACCACTGTCCAGGCTGATTGATGTCTATTCACTTCTTCCGGCTCACACCCCTTCTCCCCCCCCCCCCCCCCCACTTCCCCCTCCCCCCCTTTTCCCCCGACCCCCCCCCCCCCCCAGTTTCAACTTATGTTCATTATCAATATTTTATTATTATTTTTATCCACGTCTTTCACCTATATATATATTATGCTTTGTCTTGTGTGCAATGATTTTTGCACACATGCATGTGCTACGTTACTATTATTATTTTATGTATTCTATTGGGGGGGTCCCCCATCTCGCCTATGTATGCATAATTTTATATATATGTATTTGTTTGTACAGGTGTTGTTATTGTATGTGCACTTATATATTATATCACACACTATGTCTAATTATCCACACATTCACTGTGGTATATCACCTTCAATAATGGTGGATTTACACTGTCCTATTATGTTACTACATTATTTCACCTGTATTTCACCTGTATTTCACCTGTATTTCACCTGTCAGCATTTCCACCATTTCTATCTCCCCTGCTGTTCACACCGTCCCCTGTCCTATTATGTATACCCCTCTATGTCCCATATTGTCCTCACATTCACCTACATCCATTCTTTCACTCACACAGTTTATTTACTTTAATCAGCCTTGTATTCTTCTATATATACAAGTGGGCAGTTCCTTTTATATATATATATATATATATATATATATATATATACTTGTGTTTCCCCGTTTTGTTTAGTAACGATCGTGGCCATTTTTGTGTAGTCTCATTTCCCTCTAGTGCCGAAATCGCTTGTGCGCACGCGTATGCGCCGAGGCAGCCATTTTGGGGGAGTTTATTATCCTATGCCATATTTGACATAGGCGCCATCTATATGTAGCCCTACACTCTAGCACTTAGACTACCAGCCTCGCTTTCAACACCATTAGTGCCGCGGCGTCCTACCTTATTTCCGCTCCACGTTACTTTTCCTTTACACAAGACAGGTGCGTTACTCTGCTCTTATTGGTCTACATCCATATAAATATTCTAGTTTTTGACCACAAACCACACTCCACGAGAAAGCCCGGCTGCGGGCGAAACGCGTCGGAGATTCAAAGCAGGCGTAGGGTTCAGTCCGGTATCTATATGTCCTTTGTCTTCTATTTTGCTCAACTGCCACTTCTTTTGTGCACTTTTGTTTCTTGTATTAAGCAAATCACATGTTATGTTTTTTAATATCACTGTTATTTTAGCACGTAGCACTTTGCTCAGTTATATAGTTTATAGTTTGCTCAGTAAGTGTTTATAGTTTTTAGCACTTGCACTTTATCTTTAGTTTTGCAGTCTGGGCCATACTATTGCAATACGTTTTTGTATACATTTACCCCTGTATACTTAATCCTACTTTTTGTACATATATACATATAGATATATTATTATATATATATATATAGATTTTTTTTTACTATATATATATATATATATATATATATATATATATATATACACCTTTTACGCTATATATAGATATATATCTTTACAATCTACCTACTGGACTTGACTCTCCCTTTATACATATATTCTTTATCCTGCTTTTATTATTATTAATCCCTGTATGTTGTAAACTGAGATGAATTTTTATCAAATAATATCTACGGATTTATATTGACTGTGTATGAATTTTCTTTTCCCATCTTATATGCATATATATTTTGAAATTTATGTCTTTGCATATAATAAAATTTACATATATATTTTTACATTACTTGTATTTCATTATTGGGGTATAAGGGTTACGGTTTCTCTAGCGTATTGTAGGTTTATATAAACACTGTAAACTGTCTGAGTTTGACTCGTGCCATCAATAACTTTTGACATGTCTGGTCGACATGTCAAAAGTTGCTTTCAATTACAGTAATTCTTATAAAGCTCTGCCAGACTATTATGTTCTATTGTGTTGTTTGATCTATTGTGTTCTTACTTTTTTTTTACTAAGGCCTTTCTCCCATGATTATTAAGTTTGGTTGGGGGCCAGCTCTGGAAATGGTCCTGGTTGTTCCAAACGTCTCTCATTTAAGAATTATGGAGGTCACTGTGCTCCTGGGAACTTTCAGTGCAGATAAACATTTTGTTCTTTTTTTTTTTTTTTACATATAGCAACCCCCCCCCCCCCCCCCCCCCCCCAGGTAAAATACCCTTTGGGGAGATTTCCACTTTGTTATACCTCTTTTTAAAAGATCTCCACTCATGCAGCGGCACAATCTCCATACCGCTGTAAAACTCTGGTTCAAGAAGGTAATAGGTTAAAAAACAGGAGAGTACATCTAAAGTCTCTTCACTTACATAGCACTAAATGACTTCAGTCTTCTTACACAAGATTATCTTCAACTCAATAGACGGAGCTGATTCAACAAAGCAGTAAAACTGCTATAAAAACGAATAAAGTTTCTGAGAGCTCTCATGGCTTGAGGGCATGTACCTCACCAGAGCTGTGCCTAATCCAAAGCTCCCTAACATCTATAGTAACCGATGGGCGGATTTCTAAAAAATTCATTTCGAGCCTATTTCTGTCTTACTGCCTATCCATTTTGGTCCAGATTCCCAATTGATCAGGAAAGTTGCTAATGACACTCTGAGGTCTCCTGGGACTGTTGAGAACCCCTTTCCCCTTTTAAAGTTCCTTGATGGCAATACATTATTAGTAATGTCAGAGTGACAGCAACATATATGTACTTTCAGATTTGTTTAGGAAATTTCTTTAAAATAAAAGAAAATAAAAACCGCCCAAAATGATTATTATTTTTTGGAGGCCAAATGTCTTCAGAAGAGGCAACGGCATATAAACAAGTCATCAAAAACTATCCCTTTTGGAGAGCGTCTAACAGGTTTGGTTTTATTAAAGGGGTACTCTGCCCCCATACATCTTATCCCAGGGGTCCCCGTGATCTCCATGCTGCCCCCGGTGTTTGTTAGGAGCGTCAGGTGCAGTGCTGGGAACTGGTTAAAACACGGCCATGCCCCGCTTGTAACGTCACGGCCCCGCCCTCTCCATTAGACTTGCATTAAGGGGGTGTGGCCTTGACATCACGATCGTGGCGTGACCGTGACGTCATGAGCCCCCGCCCCGCATCACCAGTCATCTGGGGTGCCGCAGCCAAGATCGTGGGGGTCCCCAGCTGCGAGACCCCCGCAATCACACATCTTATCCCCTATCCTTTGGATAGGGGATAAGATGTCCAGGGGCAGAGAACCCCTTTAAAGAAAAAATATATAGATATTATCAAGCACTTATACCACCATGAGTACATGTCCCAGTGGAGTATTCTTGATCTTCCTGAAAAGGGAGGAAGCAATGGTTTTTTTAATCAATGGAGGAGGAGTAGGAGGGGAAGCAAGAGAATCAGTAGATGATGATGACAACAGTGTCCATGAACTACATGTGGATTTGGCCTGAATACTAGAATGATAATTGGGATGAGGATAAGGACGGTCTTTCTCGCAGCTGTGGCCACTTCTGTTTTGTCTTGTGACCTAACAATGCCCCTTCATGTGCATAGCAAGAGCTGTAGTTCCAAAATTTGTGCCAGAATTGCTACAACTTATTCTCTGCCTGCAGAGCCTGCACATTACAAAACATGCCAGAAACAGTAACACTGCCTCCCTGAGAACGGGCAACTGCACCATGGCAAAGAATTTGTGTTGACTGTGCAGGACCTTCACGGGAATGATGCCCATTCCAAATGGCCAGAAGTGTTTCAGGGGTTCCTCTACCACAGCAGCACACACAGTTCATGTACTAAGGGAACTTTTTGTTAGAACGGGTGTTCCTGAACAGCTTGTCAGTGACAATGAGGGGCATTTATCAAAAGTGAACTTGTTTTTTGTTCACTTTAGATGCTCTGATTAATTGTCGTAGACCCGTGTGACAATTGTATTAAAAGTCTCACGGACCTTAATATAATTGTTGCATGGAGTGATATAGGCCAGGGTTGAACTACCCTGTGATTTCTTCTATTTCTGGTCCGTGAGACCTTTTTGCAACTTTTCGCTGAAAATTTGTACATGATAAATTAGTGACCACTGCACAAAGTGATCTAAATCAGATCAAATTAAACTGTGTAAAGGAAATGATGCAGGAAAAGTCGCACGGGACCAGTCTGCAACTTTTCCTGTGACAAATGTAGACAAAAAAGCTGTCTAAATTGTTTGATAAATTCCTCTCAATTTCCCACAGTTTGTGTTAGCACCATTTCAAAAGTTTTGAAGGTTAAAGGGGTACACCAGTAGAAAAAAAATTCTAATCAACTGGTGCCAGAAGATTTAAAAGATTTGTAAATGATTTATATTTAAAAATATAAATCCTTCCAGTACTTATCAGCTGCTTTATACTACAGAGGAAGTTGTGTAGTTATTTCCAGGCTGACCACAGTGCTCTCTGCTGACACCTCTGTCCATGTCAGGAACTGTCCAGAGCAGCAGAGGTTTGCTATTGGGATTTGCTCCTGCTCTGGACAGTTCCTGACATGGACAGAGGTGTCAGCAGAGAGCACTGTGGTCAGACTGGAAATAACTACACAACTTCCTCTGTAGTATACAGCAGCTAATAACTACTGGAGGGATTAAGATTTTTCAATAGAAGTAATTTTCAAATCTGTTTGACTTCTTGGCACCTGTTGATAAAAAAAAAAAAAAAAAAAAAGTGTTTTCCACCAGAGTACCCCTTTAAAGGGAATACGGCATATTACATCTGCATCACATCATCCAGCTACCAATGGTTCAGCTGAAAGATTTATCCAAAGTATGAAAAAGGTCTTACAAGCTATGACAAGGGACAGTCTTACTTTGTACAGTGGTCCCTCAACATACGATGGTAATCCGTTCCAAATGAACCATCGTTTGTTGAAACCATCGTATGTTGAGGGATCCGTGCAATGTAAAGTATAGGAAGTTGTACTCACCTGTCCCCGCCGCTCCGGACCTGTCACCGCTCGTCACAGCTCCCCTGAATGTCGCCCTCTATCGCTGTCGCCGCGTCCCCGTGATGTCCCCGCCGATCTGGAACATCTCTGCTGGCCAGGAACGTCGATCTCACGGCGGCGAAGTGATGACTACGATGGAGAGCGCCGGCGATGGAGGGGATCCCGAAGAGGACGCTCCGGAGCCCCGAGGACAGGTAAGTGATCATCAGCGGACCACATGGGGCACCATAAATGGCTATCCGGTGGCAGCTGAAGCAGTCTGCGCTGCCGGATAGCCGTTTATGAGATGGCCCCGACATACAAAAGCATCGTATGTCGATGCTGCCTTCAACATGCGATGGTCTCTGAGAGGCCATCGCATGTTGAAATTATCGTATGTCAGGGCCATCGTAGGTCAGGGGGTCACTGTATTAGAAGCTTACTATTTTTTATTCGCTTATCAGAATGCAAATCATTCTACTACAAATCATCCTCCAGCTAAATGGTTTTGAGGTCATCCTTGACGTTCTAGATTGGATCTTCTTAGACCAGGCATACTATACAACAGAAACAGCTCCAACAAATGGACAGATCCACCCTTAAATTTAAGTGGTACTCTGGTGGAAAACTTTTTTTTTAAATGAACTGGTGCCAGAAAGTTAAACAGATTTGTAAATGACTTCTATTAGAAAATCTTTATCCTTCTAGTACTTATTAGAAGCTGTATGCTACAGAGGAAATTCTTTGCTTTTTGAATTTCTTTTTTGCCTTGTCCACAGTGCTCTCTGCTGATACCTCTGTCCGTGTCAGGAACTGTCCACAGCAGCATAGGTTTGCTATGGGGATTTTCTCCTGCCCTGGACAGTTCCTGATACGGGCATCAGGTGTCAGCAGGGAGCACTGTGGCCAAACAGAAAAGAAATGCAAAAAGAAAAGAATTTCCTCTGTGGCATACAGCTGCTAAAATGTACTGGAAGGATTAAAATTTTTCATAGAAGTAATTTACAAATCTGTTTAATTTTCTGGCACCAGTTGATTTAAAAAAAATATATAATTTTTTCCACCGGAGTACCCCTTTAAAAGAATGCATCTGCTTGATGGTGAACAAAGTGTTTTGGCAAGAAATTACAATGGAGAACAAAAGCTTTCTGGAAAGATTACGGCACAAACTGCTCTTACTTACAAAGTGCAGGGCTGTTGTATAAGGGTGCGTTCACACGCTATTTGTTTTTGCGGATTTTCCTCTGCGTATTTCGTTTTCCGTGAATCCGCAGTGTCATTTTATTTTAGAAATGTTTGCGTGTTTGTTTTGCGTAAATTTATATGCGTATTTCTTAGTCGTCTTGCGTGTTTTTTTACGGACTGCGTATTTTCCGCTGCGTGCTTAACTTTAGTGAGTTGAGTGTTTCTTCCTTTCTTTTTCTATGGTTGTCGATGGGTGTTCTTGAATTCCGCATGTGTTTATTCTCTGTTGCGTATTTTAGTGCGTTTTTAAACTTTTACTGCGTAGTTAAAGTTACATCAGCCGTTGCCGGAAGTGATGTAATTCAGTCACTTCCTGGAAGATTCAGCTAGTGGACAGCGCCGAGCGGTCGGTCATTTTCAGCACCATGGCCGGTTACAGCAGGATGAGTATAAACGTCTCGCGGCTCTTTTCCTTGGTAAGTAATTTGTTTGCATTTGTTTACATTTTTGCCCTTTGCAGTTTGTGCTGTGTGCCCTTTGCAGTTTGTGCTGTGTGCCCTTTGCAGTTTGTGCTGTGTGCCCTTTTCAGTTTGTGCTGTGTGCCCTTTGCAGTTTGTGCTGTGTGCCCTTTGCAGTTTGTGCTGTGTGCCCTTTGCAGTTTGTGCTGTGTGCCCTTTGCAGTTTGTGCTGTGTGCCCTTTGCAGTTTGTGCTGTGTGCCCTTTGCAGTTTGTGCTGTGTGCCGTTTGCAGTTTGTGCTGTGTGCCCTTTGCAGTTTGTGCTGTGTGCCCTTTGCAGTTTGTGCTGTGTGCCCTTTGCAGTTTGTGCTGTGTGCCCTTTGTATAGGTATTATTTTCCTATGACTAATCATGTTTTTGTGTGGCCTTTGGATTACCTCATGTTTTAAGTCATGTTAGTATTTCTTCATGTGGCCTATTGTATTTTTTATGTGATATAATCTATTTTTGGCCATAATTTGTGTTTGTGTGTTGTGGCCATAAATTTTTTAGGAATTGTTTAAACATATATGATAGAACATTTACTTAGAGTTTGTTGTGTACCTAGGTTAAAGAGAATCATGCTTTATGGGATCCTGTTAGTGATGATTTTAAGAATCGTCAAGTTACATCCGAGATTTGGACCAAAATTTGTCGAACATTATATCCCGAATGGGATGGGCTTGACCAAAAGCTACTTACATATGTAAGTTATTTTTCTCCTTATTTTAACATTTGTCTTTTTTTTGGTCTAATAACAACAATCTAGAAAGTTTTGGCTCACAATTTTTTTTTTTTTTTTGGGTTAATGGTAAAATGTTGTAACAGGAAAAGGAGTATGATGTCTGGTGTTGGACTGTTATACATCCCTGCAGTCTGGCGGATGGACCGTCTAATGCTGCTTGTCTTACTCCTGTGCTGAATTTCGTGCTGTAGGTGTTCCCAGTGTCTAAAATTTGGATATTCCTGTGTGATGGTCATGTGAGTGTTCAGTATGTACAAGCACTCACTTTGCACATTCTGGTGAATATTCCAATCTGGACAATACCTCATGTGCGCAATTCAGCCCATGAGGAAGACAATCGTCATCAGAGGGACCAGCCGTCACACTGCATGTATTTTGAACACTGAAACAGCAGGCATCAGTCTTCTGGTCTCATGCACTACAAACATGTGTCTCGTGTTTAGTGTGTGTGAGCGTGATAAACATTATGATTTATTAAAGTATTTGTTACGCCTAGCGCTCCGGGCCCCCGCTCCTCCCCGGAGCGCTCACAGCGTCTTTCTCCCTGCAGCTCCCCGGTCAGTCCCGCTGACCGGGAGCGCTGCTCTGTCATGGCCGTTGGGGATGCGATTCGCACAGCGGGACGCGCCCGCTCGCGAATCGCATCCCAGGTCACTTACCCGTTCCCGTCCCCTGCTGTCATGTGCTGGCGCGCGCGGCTCCGCTCTCTAGGGCGCGCGCGCGCCAGCTCCCTGAGACTTAAAGGGCCAGTGCACCAATGATTGGTGCCTGGCCCAATTAGCTTAATTGGCTTCCACCTGGTCCCTGACTATATCTATCCTCCTCCCATGCACTTCCTTGCCGGATCTTGTTGCCCTTGTGCCTAGTGAAAGCGTTTTGTGTGTTTAAAGCCTGTGTACCAGAACTTCTGCTATCTCCCCTGACTACGAACCTTGCCGCCTGCCCCCGACCTTCTGCTACGTCCGACTTTGCTTCTGCCTACTCCCTTGTACCTCGCCTATCTTCAGCAGCCAGAGAGGTGAGCCGTTGCTAGTGGATACGACCTGGTCACTACCGCCGCAGCAAGACCATCCCGCCTTGCGGCGGGCTCTGGTGAAAACCAGTAGTGGCTTAGAACCGGTCCACTAGCGCGGCCCTCGCCATCCCTCTCTGGCACAGAGGATCCACTACCTGCCAGCCGGCATCGTGACAGTAGATCCGGCCATGGATCCCGCTGAAGTTCCTCTGCCAGTTGTCGCTGACCTCCCTACGCTGGTCGCCCAGCAAGCTCGTCAGATCGCCCAACAAGATCACCAGCTGTCGTACTTGACCACCATGACACAGCAACTCCAGTCACAACTACAGCAAGTACAGTCACAGCTACAGCAGCAACAACCATCTCCTCCGCCAGCTCCTGCACCCCTTCCGCAGCGAGTGGCCACTCCTAGCCTCCGCCTGTCCTTGCCGGACAAATTTAATGGGGACTCTAAGTTTTGCCGTGGCTTTCTTTCGCAATGTTCCCTGCACTTGGAGATGATGTCGGACCAGTTTCCTACTGAAAGGTCTAAGGTGGCTTTCGTAGTCAGCCTTCTGTCTGGAAAAGCTCTGTCATGGGCCACACCGCTCTGGGACCGCAATGACCCCGTCACTGCCTCTGTACACTCCTTCTTCTCGGAAATTCGAAGTGTCTTTGAGGAACCTGCCCGAGCCTCTTCTGCTGAGACTGCCCTGCTGAACCTGGTCCAGGGTAATTCCTCCGTTGGCGAGTACGCCATACAATTCCGTACTCTTGCTTCTGAACTATCCTGGAATAATGAGGCTCTCTGCGCGACCTTTAAAAAAGGCCTATCCAGCAACATTAAAGATGTTCTGGCCGCACGAGAGACTCCTGCTAACCTGCATGAACTCATTCATCTAGCCACTCGCATTGACATGCGTTTTTCTGAGAGGCATCAAGAGCTCCGCCAGGAAAAAGACTTAGATCTCTGGACACCTCTCCCACAGTCTCCACTGCAATCTGCGCCTAGGCCTCCCGCCGAGGAGGCCATGCAAGTGGATCGGTCTCGCCTGACCCTGGAAGAGAGGAATCGCCGTAAGGAAGAGAATCTTTGTCTGTACTGTGCCAGTACTGAACATTTTTTGGTGGATTGCCCAATCCGTCCTCCACGTCTGGGAAACGCACGCTCGCACCCAGCTCTCGTGGGTGTGGCGTCTCTTGATGCTAAGTCGGCTTCTCCACGTCTCACGGTGCCTGTTCGGATTTCTACTTCAGCCAGCTCTTCCCTCTCAGCCGTGGCCTGCCTGGACTCTGGAGCTTCTGGGAATTTTATTCGGGAGTCCTTAGTGAATAAATTCCGCATTCCGGTGACCCGTCTTGTCAAGCCACTCCACATTTCCGCGGTCAACGGAGCCAGGTTGGATTGCACCGTGCGTTTCCGCACGGAGCCCCTCCTAATGTGCATCGGACCTCATCACGAGGAAATTGTATTTTTTGTCCTTCCTAATTGCACTTCTGAAGTTCTCCTTGGACTACCCTGGCTTCAACACCATTCCCCAACCCTGGATTGGTCCACTGGGGAGATCAAGAGTTGGGGTCCCTCTTGTTCCAAGGACTGCCTTCAACCGGTTCCCAGTACTCCCTGCCGTGACCCTGTGGTTCCTCCTGTATCCGGTCTCCCTAAGGTCATTAAGGACTCTGCCTGCCACAGGAAATGCCTCTCCCCCCCTCCCAG